>NC_056740.1:108667617-108687617 GCF_019279795.1 Protopterus annectens | reverse complement strand
AATTTTTAAAGAACAAAAGTTTAATGAAAGTTTTTATTATAGTATTCAGTTTTGAAAAAAGTCCATATAGTGGACAAAAGCATTCAAATGGATTAATAAAAGGAGTGGATATTTTTTCTGTGGCAGTCTACTGGAGATTTTTTGGTTATTGTATCTCTTGTAATCCTTATATTTGATTCTGGGTGACTTTTATTACTTTTTCTTAGCTGAAAATATATGCATCAAAAATATACATGCCCAGATGTTCCTTCATTTTACAAATACCAACTGTCTAGGTCTAATAATCCAAGTTCCCACCAGAGACAACAACATATTTGATCTTGTCCTTACAAGTGGGGCCTCTGCTTGAATAACTGGCAGTATCATTTGCTCCTTGATCAAATCCAGCCACCAAATAGTCGATATCCTCCCTCAAAACTAGTACAATCCTCTCTTATATCTTTAAAATATTCAGAGATTACTTCATAAATAACTTAATATCCTATTCTAAGGACCTGAAGAAACTCAAAAATGGCCCTCGATAACTTCTGATGAACTCAGTCATTAAAGTTCATGGGTTCATATGTATATATTAGACTAATTACCATGAAGACCTTTATAAGCCTAGCAGTGGAAGCCAACCATATTGCCTCCTTGGGTATCATGAGTGTTTAATAGGATGGAGTATGCTAATTAGGATGTTTCTCGTGGTTACGGAAGGTGTATTAGTTTTGGCATTAATGTCTGCCTCTGACTATCACAGACATAGGTGCCAGACCTGGAGTGAATTTCCGATTTCAGATCCATTGGTTAAGGTTATGATTGAATAGGGTTAGGGATGGAATCTGCTTCACATGGAAGGGGGACCTGTTCCAAAGCATGGGGATCCTTTGAAACATATATCTGTCTTTCCCCCATGTCCTATTTATGTCACAATCAAAATTTAAATCCTTAGATCTAGTGGTTCTGATGCTGTCCATTTTGCAGATATGCAAAAAGACCACCAGAGTTGGACACGAGAATGCCTTGTATGCCAGGTATAGATTGCCTCTCAGTAACCTGTAGGAGACCGAGTACAGAGCTAGGGATTTAAAGCAATCTGTATAGGACAGTGTATTCATACCCTGGATTCTTCTGATAAAGATTCTTTGTGGGTGTTCCAAATGTTGCATATGTTTGGTCAGGTACGTGCCAAAGGTGGTATTATGCTCAGTGATAGGTCCTATCGATGGAGTAAGGTCTCTGTCATTGTAGATGTGGGTGTGAATGACCAGAGATGTACATCCCTGGACTACATGAAAAGAGACATGGAGGAGCTCTCGGACTATGTAGCCTAGGTGGGTATGACCCTAGCCCTGAGCAGCATCCTACCATCACCCAGAATGATACCACAGTACAAGCAGAAAATGATTGATTTCAACAATTGGCTATGTTTCTGTTGTCATTCTAAGGGGATCCAGTATCTGTTTGCCTGGGATGACATGATCGACAGACCTTGATGCATTGCCAGAGACGGCCTGCATCTGTCACCCCTGGGATTTTGGATACTGGCCAAGGCTCTTGCCACTCCTATAATGCCTTTTTTAGGTGGTGTTCCATAGATCAAATTACCACCATAACAGCTACAAACAAATGCAATCTGAGGGTCATGCAGGGGGGGCTCGTGGTATCGGACTGCAGCCCTCCCACCTAGAAAAAAAAAAAAAATCTGTAAAACTAAAAAACAAACAGAAAAAAAAAAAAAACACGAGTCTAGACTGCAGTCCAGATAGAGAAAGACAGGTACCCAGCAATCATTGCTGCAAATGTACCCAGGAATCAGTGCGGGGACGACTGCACAGAAGAGGAGGTCCGGACTGCTTCGGCTGCAGGCAGATCCAATCAGGACTGAGAGAGGTGAGCTGCTCTCATGGGACTTTCATTGCGCGGGTTCATTCAGGAGGTAGGTGTAGCAGGTTTTGGTCACTGGCTGGATTTTGCTGCTTCAGATCGCTGGATTGCTCGGGTGGTTTTGCTGCTTGGTCAGACATACATCAGGTAAGTGAGTGTGTGTGTTGCTTCAGGTCATTTTACTGCTCAGATTTAGGTGTTGGGTTGCTTCAGGTCGTTTTGCTGCTTGGTCGCTGGCTGGAGGATTGTTTTGCTGCTTGGTCACTGGCTGGAGGGATTTAGGTGTTTGGTCACTGGTATGTGTTGCTTCAGGTCATTTTACTGCTCAGATTTAGGTGTTGGGTTGCTAAGAGGTTGAGAGCTATAGTGAGAACTGAATTCACTGAATGTTTGGGGGCTGTATTCCCTCCATTATTGGCTTTGTTCAGATGTTTTGTGCCAAGAGGTTGACAGCTATGCTGAGAATTGAATTCACTAAATGGTAGCCATTTAAGTTTGTCTTCCTCTCTTTTACAAAACAGCTGATTTGGCATAGTGGTATGTTTCTCTGACTGTTTTGCAGAGGGTCCCCTGGGTTAAAGACGTGGCAGTGAAATGTATGGTGGTAACACAGCATTTTATTCTAGCAACTATTTTATTCTAGCAACTTTCCAACATTATACAAGCAATGTTTAAAATGTGTCCCTGGTTGTCCCCCCCCCCCCCAATAAATGTTGGCTTTTTCCAGATTTCTTGTGCTGCAAAGTTCAGAGATACAACTGTGTGTCGAGTAGATTTTACAAGGAGCTGAGAGCTGCAGGGGAACAAAACTTTAGTGCTGCTTATTCTGAGTCTGCTTGCATTAATAGCACAACAGGTAGTATACTTGCGTTTGATGCAGAAGGCTGTGGGTTCTACTCCCACAGTAGATAGATGCATTGCTGATACTGTACTGTATTGTAAAGTGGGTGGATGCTGCAGTCTTTTTGGCAAAGATACCTAGAGTAGTAACTATGAACCTGTTATCAGTTTGCCATACAGTCCCTATTGCGATATTACTAGCTTATTTTTTTTTTAATGCATGCAACATAGGCAATTTATTCCTCAAGGGCCACAGGCACTTTATTTGTAGATGAATAAATAGCGACATATAAAGTTGTTTGCTAGCAGCAACCTCTTCATTGTTACAGATTTCTTTAATATGGAATTATTTAGATGACTTTTACTACTTCAGAGATTGTGCATATTTACTGATACTGGTGGACTGTAGAAGGCTGAGTAGACTTTATGATGGAAATGTTCTGAATTGGGTAGTTTTGTCATTGGTGTATGCATTTTGTTTCATTGTTTACTGGAAAGATGTTCAAAACAATACATTTAAAATGCCATCTAACAACTGTACTGTATTGTACAAGGAATATAATTTAGTAGAATCAGGAAGGTGTATCAAAGAGCACAAGTATGTTTCATGTGCAAGGGGCCTATGATTTGAAAACAGCCCAAAATTAATCTTTATCTGCCACTGGCAAAATGTATTTTCTTTGAATGTGGGTTTCAATGCTGTTTCATTGAATGTGTGTTTCAAGGGCAGAGAAGTTTTTAATGCTAAGCCTGTTTTCATTGTGAGACTGCGTTGCTTTGTTTAGCAGATGTCTTAGTGTTTGTGCTGTAAAATGCAAAATAAAACTTTCAAATGAAATCCAGATCATCATAGAAGTAAAGCAGTATGCACTTTAGTGTTTATGGTAAATGGAGTGATATAGCCAAGTAATGGATCATTGGAATGGCTGCAGGGGGGGAGGGCTCCATTCGACCATGATTTTGTGAGGGGGAAGGGCGGCAAACTCAAAGACAGCCCCAGCTGAACTATACCTCCCAACTGTCCAGATTTTCACAGAATGAATAGATTTTTGCTTCTTATTTTTGGTTTGTTCCTCATAATATTTGTGGTTTTCTGGAAAATCATTTAGGAATTAAGTCACTAATGACACTGAGTTTCAGACTTCATAACTTCAGAAAAATGCATGCTGAAGTAAGACCTGCTCTATCAACTGTCTCAATTTATACAAGATCAATTTTTAGTACTGTTTATGTTCCCCCAATATATTTGGCCTTGTCCAGATTTATTGCATTAACAGGTTGAGAGGTACATACAAATAAATTGCTTTATAGAATTAGGCATAGCCAAACCTCTCAACTGTCCCCGAATTTGGCTCAAAATGTTGCTCTTCCCTAATAATCCCTCCATAAAATAGCAATTTTGGAAGAAAACATGGAGGGTTTACAATTTAGAAATAACTGTAATAATCAGAGTTATAGATTACTTTTATTTCAGAAATGCATGTAGATTCTTTTATTTTGTCAGCTGCTCAAGTTAGCAGTACTATTATTAAAAAATGTCCCTTCTTTGACAGGTTCCCAGCTGTATTGTGTGGCTATTTTATATTTTTGCATCACATTTTTGGACCATTTTTCATAAAATTGTTTTTTTGGCAAATTAGTGGTAAATCATTAGACTGAAGTTAGAAAATAATGACAGACATTTGAGTTTCAGATTCCATATCCTTCAGAAAATTCATACTAATACAAGACCTACTTATTCTATTATCTTTCTAAGTTTATAAGAGCAATATTTAAAAATTGTCCTTATTTTTGGGCCTTTGTCCCACTTCTATGTATGGCTTTGCTCTGATGGTGAGGTATGACAAATGTGTCGGGGCCATCAGTCAGCCAGAGACATTTCAAATTGTGACATACTTGTTGCACCCCACTCACCCATGTAGTGACTTTGGATGTGTCCAAGCAAGGCAAGGAACAGTTGTGCAGTGTAAATGTGCAGGGTATCCCCCCATGCAGTGTAAATGTGCAGGGTATCCCCCCATCCAAGGTAGACACAAGTACTACAGTGGCTTTTCATCTGTTCTTGATTTTGCAGAATGGTCTGGTTTCTGTCATATTTTTGTACAGTTGATTTATGCTTATTACTCAGAAAGTGCCTGTTGCTCTGTGTTTTAAGTAGCAATGCTTTAATGACCATCAGGTAAGCTTGTCTGAGATCATAACATGCAAGTAAGCTTTAATAAGCATACTGTTAAAGAATTGCCAACATTGAAGCCTTTCTGTTGTTGCCATGCAGAGAATACTTAACTAGATAATGTATAAGCATTGGGTATTGAAATGCATATGACAGTATTTGTAATAAAGGACAGGATTACATTATTTTAAGAAGCTCATTACACTTGTTGGAGACTTCCAGTGATCTCTGAGGGCTTCACCCGTAAACTAAACAGAATGCCATTCATGTGTGGTCCATAACCTGTACAGTAATCCTTTAAGCAATGTATATTGAGCTTGTTTGCTTTTCATTTTTTACTTTGATCATGTTTTCCCCATGAAACAAGTAGATAGTTGTCAGGCAGCAGGTCTTTTTTGGATAAACATTTTTACAAGTGGGGGCATCACAGAGATTGCTACTTTCAGCATGTTACTTGGTACTTTAATAAAGCTGAATATAAAGTATAATGCAGTGCAAGGAGAAGCGGTTTGAGCTGAGTGCTGCATGTTTTTCTTATACTTGATTTTGAATGGCATTCCAGTAATGTATTTAAAAAGTAATTTATTTTTTCATGCCTCACAACCTTTTTGTTTCCATCTAGACATTAAGTAAGCTGTCAAGCAGCCAATGCATTGAAATATTTTTATTCTTTTACACTTCATTTGTCTTGATTGGACTCTCATAATTAAGGTTTGACACCTAGGGCAGCATATTTAATTAAAGTTTAGTTTTTGTGGTTTTGAGCATAGCTCCTCCCCTTTCTAGTTGTCCACACCCCTTCCCATTGACCCCACCCATTCGGCTATCTCCTGCAGCCCCCCTTTGATTTGAAGTCACCAGCCGCCACTGGGGTCATGTTGCTCAAAGCTAGAAGTCTAGAAGTCTAAATCTCAAAATGCACTCGCTCGAAGCACTCCTTAAAATGGAGAACATCGACAATTGTGCTGTAACAGAGACCTGGTTCAAGGTAAGAGAAAGCACCCCTGCACTACCAGGCTATAACTCATTCAACATCCTTTGGCTCCAGAACTTGGACTGAAGCTCCAAAGGTGGTGGTGTTTCCATATTCATAAAAGATGCGCACACCTCCAGACTGCTAGCTCAACATAACGCATCAGAGATACTTCAGGTGCAGCTAACATTGGATAAGACAGAGATTTAGGTCGTAGCCTGCTATAGGTCTAAAACCATGTCCCAAGACTCACACTCCATGTTCCTAAGCCCATGGAGAATATTAGGGTCCAACCTAACACTCTCATACTGGGCAAGTTCAACTACTTCTCCATTAACTGGAAAAACTACTCATGTACCAATACACTTGCTGAATGTTTCCTGGAATTCATTAATTCCAATGCCCTGGACCAGCTTATTTTTACTCCCACTAGAGGTAGCAATATCCTTGACCTGGTCATTACTAACATGGGCTACCCTTGCTCTACACCAATAGTCAACTCCTTCCTTGTTAGATCCGACCACAAACTAATTACCTTGGAAATCCACATCCCTCCACCTCCCCCACCCTCCCACAAAGGTAACCACCATGAAAAACTTCTCCAAAGCTAACTTTGGGCTCCTAAAAACAGAGGTGGCTAACTTCATGGCACCCATGCAAATGGAGAATAGTTGCATGACTGCCGAATCATACACCAATGCACTGTATAAGCACATACACAAAAGCATGGCTTTTGCCATACCCAATAGAACCAAGACGGTCTCCTCCAAAAGAAAAGGAAGCCAATCTGGTGGTCCCCTGCCATAAACAAACTCTACAACAGAAGGAGGAAACTGATGCAGAATAAAGTGAAGTCTCAAGACTGGAAAAACTCCCTTATCAGCCTCAACAAAAAGTTGAGATCCCTCATCAAACCCTCTAAAGCTAGCTATGAAAACATAATTGCAGCAGATAGTAAAGACAACCACAAGGCCTTCTATAGGTATGTAAAGAATCTCCACGGCAATACCAAGATTTCCTCTGAGCTACTGCACAATGGTACCTCATATACTGAGCCAACAGATATTGCCGATATACAGGCTGACAGATTCAGTGCCAACTTTACCCCTCCCCCCAAAGGACCAATCACAATACCAGTAGATTACCAGGCACCCAGTATTACTGCTGCACATGTTTAAACAGCACTGTCCAAGGCCAAGAATACAGCTTCTATGGAACCTGACAATATCCCTGGCTGTGTTCTACATGAACTACTGAGTGAACTGGCACCTCACCAGTGTGCCCTGTTCAGTCACAGCCTCACCTCAGGCTTTGTCCATACTGAATGGCGCACTGCTACAGTCATCCCTCTCCACAAAGGAAGAGCGAATACAGACCCTGGGAACTATTGCCCCATTAGCCTAATGAGTCTGATATGCAAAGCTATGGAACACATCATCATGGACCTAATAAACAAGGATATAGGGAATCTCCAAACTCTGGATCACAGAAGGGTAGATCATGCTTGCTCAACTTGGTCGACTTCTTTGAGTCAGTCACCAGAGCTGTGGATGAAGGCAAGGTGGTTCATACAGCCTACCTCGATCTAGCCAAGGCCTTTGATACCATTCCTCACTCAGGAATTATTGATAAACTCACCAAACTAGGCATCAACCCCTATATCACTAGGTGGGTTGCAAACTGGTTCACAGATATAACCCACAGTGTGAAAGTAGCTGACTTCAAGTCAGACTGCCGACCAGTCATAAGTGGAGTCCCACAGGGTTTGGTCCTGGGTCCACTCCTGTTTGGTATCTACTTCTCTGAAGTCCAGGCCAACATGAAGAGACTCTGGCTGACAAAGTTCATAGACAATTGCAAGTTGGGAGCTATTATTAACTGCCCAAATTATGTTGACATCCTACAGAAAGGCCTCACTGAGATCAACGACTGGTGTCAGAACCATGGCCTTAAACTCAATGCCAAAAAAAGTGTCATCATCCCCTTTGGGAAAAACCTGGTTCCCATGAATTACCACATCATTGGTAGTCAACTGAACACAGAAGGTGTTATAAGAGATCTGGGAACACAGGTTGACAGCAACCTCTCTTTTGACCACCACATTGCCACTGTGGTCAGAAAGTCTTTCTGTGTGGCACATCTCATTACTAAGGGTTTTGCATCCAGGAAGAAAGAGGTCATTGTCTCCCTCTATTCTTCCCTCGTTAGGCCAGTCATTGAGTACAATGCCCCATTTGGCATGTACCTCACTAGACACCTGCAACAACTGGAGAGGCCACAGAAGTACCTCACAAAGAGGATCCTAGGCCTTAAACACTTTTCCTATATTGACAGACTCAAAAAAACTCCATCTATTCTCTGTCTCATATCACCTACTTAGAGGCGATCTCTGCTTGACTTACAAAGCCATGTCTGATCCAGCTCTGTTAAAAATGCTACATCCCAATCCCTCCGCACCACACGCTCCAGAGACCTCAACCTCATTACAACAATCAACAGAACATGTTTGTGTGACAGGTTCATAACCCAGAGAATGCCCATGCTATGGAACAGACTTCCCATACATGTCAAACAGAGCACCTCACTGGCCCTCTTGAAGAGAAATCTTGATGAGTGGATGGAAATAAAAAATTTACCCCAGGGATCACTCCAGTGGCTCTACTTGACAGATGCACTTGGAACTAAGGTCAGGTGGCACAATGTCAGGGTGATGCTATGGGCTACGCTTGTAAAGGCTCCAGTGTCATTAGCCTAGTACACACCTATGAACCTATGAAGCTATGATAAGGGCTGAAAAAAGTAGTACTATGACTTTGTTGGACCTGGATGCCATACCCTTAAGTTGGGTGATATAGAATGATTTTCTTACTACCTCAGCCACAAGTCAATCAAAGGCCAGATTACTGTCTACATATGTTCCCAGATCCTTGACCACCAGGCCATCTCCTTAGGTTGTCCTATCGATGGAGTAAGCAATCTGTTGGCAGTTTTCCCAAAAGACACTACAATGCATTTCTTGGCATTGAGTTTTAATCCATGACTTTGACACCAGTCATTTGTCTGTGTTAGATCACTTTTAAAGTTTTTGTGTTACTGGGGAGAATATATGATGGCTCCCAATTTGCCATCATCTGTGAACTTGGTCAGCCAATGTCCCTTAACATTGGCCTTTACTTCTGAAAAGTAGATGCCAAGTAGGTCTGGTCCTAGCATGAAGCCTGATTTACCCCACTGGTGACCAGTCTCTCAGTGGATGTGGTCTCACTAGAACTGACTTCTTGGGTTCTGCCTGTGAACCAGCTGGCAATCCAGCAAGTTATGTAGTGGTTGATGCCTAGTTTGGTGAGTTGGTCAACTATACCTGAGCATGGTATTGTATCCAATGAATTAGCCAGGTCTAGGTAGGAAATATGTACCATTTTCCCCCTCATCTATTGCCTTGGTGACCTTCTCAAGGAAATAAACCAGGTTTTGTAGGCATGTCCTTCCTATGACAAAGCCAGACCGGGTTGGGTCCATTGTCTGAAGGTTGGCTCTGCCTTTGTCGATCATTTCTAGGATGATGCATTCCATGGATTTACTTGCTAGACTAGTCAGATTAATAGATCTGGAGTTTCCGAGGTCAGTTGATGGTCCACCTTTGTGAAGTGGGATAACCGTTGCAGTCCTCTATTCTCGTGGTACAAAGCATGTTTTGAGACTATAGTTGAAAAGTGACTCAAGTGGTACTGATAATTCATGTTTCAAGTTATTTAGGAGGCATTACAGGATATTGTTAGGGACCCTTGAGGCTGTGTTTTTGGCCTTAGCATGCACCACTCGGACCTGCTCCCTGCTAATACTTGGGGGTGTTATGCTTGCAGTTATTTGATGGGGGGAGGCAGAGAAAAGTAACTATAGAAGGTCTTGTGGTTGTCTTTAGCCTATGAGACTTATAATGACATCATAATTAGCCTTGTTGTACTTAATTAGTCCTCTTAGTTTCCTGTTTAGTTTAATTAGAGAGCTCCTATCATTATAGAATTTGCTTTTTCTCATTTTAGTCAGGACTTTTTCTTTTTGTTATACACCCTAATATATACCCTCTTAAGGTCACATTATTTACCTCTAACTTGTGCACTTTTCTAAGCCATTGCACATAGAATTCTGAAAATATAATGAGAAATTGTAAAGTAATCTCATATGGTGGATCTCCACAATAATCAAACACTTATTTAAAAGGAAGAAGCTCTTAGGTATTTACTTCCTATGCAGATTGTCAGGTTCTTCATCAAGCCAGCAAAGAACTCAAGCATGCCATTGGAAAGAAAAAAGCAGAATATGAACTGAAAGTAACAATTAAGTCCTAGCATAACCATGAGTCCATTCTTAACTCTATCATAAGTAGTAAAAACAACACAAAACACTGCACCAAGCACCACCAGAACAACATTCAGTATTCTGATCCTGAAGCCACAGCTTTCCAGTTTTGACCCTTCCACTCAGTTCCATGTTCCCTCCCTTGGATCATTAGACTCTCCTTCCCTTAAATTAATAATAATACTCATTTGTTAACCAGATAGGCCAATGGACACATAGTCCTTTTTCAGAGGTAACTTAAGGGTAATCTCTGGTTAAACGAATTGTTCCAGGTTACACAGTAGGCAAAAGTGAGTTGGGGGAATCAAACACTGTACCATGATAACTATAGTTCCAAGCCTTATCATTCTGTACTAAATGCCAGACTAATCACTATGGATCAGACCACAGAGGCACTATAGAGAATGTAAAACAATAACTCCGTGAGTCCAAACAATGTACCAAACTATATCCATGGTAGCACAAAGTACAGCAGTACTGAATCCCTCCTAAAGTTTTTCAGACTGAGTATTAACATAGGGTGTGTACCTGATATCTGTAGAATGGTCATTGTAATATGCCAAAAGTGCAGCTCTACCACAGACCTAACAATGCATGGAACATATCTTGTCAACCTTGTAAAATTAATTTAGTAACCTACAGACAGTTGACACTAATCAAAGTTTGGCTTCATGGAGGGTAGATAACATCTTCTTAATCTGTCCAGGTTCTTTGAAATGCAATAGATACCACTGACAATTGCCATTCTGCCACAATCTCTATCTGCATATTGTTAAAGCTTTCAGCATTATTTCTCATGATGACATTATCAACATACTGACTAGTCTGAAGATAAACTCCTACGTCACCCACTGGGTTGCAAGTTTGCTCTCCAACTGAATGCAGACAGTAAAATTTGACAATACCTTTTCATCATAAAGGATATCACTGCTGGTGTCCCTCAGGGCTGTGTTCTACCTGGGTGCCCTTCTGTGTACCATCTACTTCCCAAATGTGACATCTAATGTTAAAAGTCTGTGGCTAACTAAGATTGCTGATGACTGTAAACCTGGATTCATTGACTCCACCATGAACAACCATACCTTTTCAATGTGCTTGACAGAGCAAGCACTTGGTAAACATCATGGCCTTCACAGAGCTGGCTGGTAAATACACCGACTAAATTCACAAAATTGCATGGCTAGCCACTGCCTGGTCATACAGACTGCTATCTACCTGGTAGAACCTATGAAAAACATGTCTATCTGGTAGCAGTTCTGAATGAATCACATTTTGTTAAATCACAGCTGACTGAACAAATCTGACAGCAATTAGAGTTGACTGAAAATTAATTTGACTGAATCATGATGGAATAAAATTTTAAAGAAGTAATGATTCACTGTCTGCATTTTTTTCTGTTTCCTTAACTGTTGTGCAATCATGGAGTTAGTATATTTAAGTAAGGGGCTGTGGTGGTGCAAAAAACATAAGGTTTGCACCCTCCCAGCAAAAATCCCTTTTAAAAGAAGATATCCTACCTCTCAATGGATGCAAGTAATTAAGGAGATTACCTCATTATCGTACTGTCACTGAAAGGGTTTTGGTGAAATTAATGAGAAATACGCAATTTGGTGCTGGTTCTTCATGAGGTGACCCTTAGGATTGCCAGTGATAAAAATCAGTCTTACCTTTTCTGCCTTCATTTATGCAACAGCTGCTTTTTAGATACCTTATCCTTTTGAAGATCAAGCTTATTTAATGGCACTTTCTTCTTTATAAGTAGCAAAACGTACTCTCTGCTGTTCTTTTAACCTCATACTGCAGTTTCTGACATCTATCATTTTTTTGCTGGGAGTGTATTTTTTATTCTCGTTTTATTCTGAATTTGTTAACCAGATAGAACACTGATCACACTGGGCCTATTACAGTTTTGGCCCATGGTAAACACAACAGATAAATGACATTATATGCAAAATGAATGACAAATTGCAGTATACACATATATTATGTACAATGCGAATATCAGAGTTGGCTTTATTTTGTAGACGCAATAGATACATGGTGATATACACAGAATAAATGACAAAAAATAATATATGCATTCACTTCATACAGAATGAACATCAAAGTTATCGTCTTGAAAACATCACAAAGAGTCAATGCAAGGTATGTTGTGGGAACAAGGGTAGGAAGGGCTTTATGACCAGAGAGAGATAGCAGTTGCATTTTCCTAGTATCTTGTAATGTGCTGTTATTTCTGATCAAAGAATCGGGTATGACAAACAATCTTTAACATTAGAAGGGAGGGATTCCCAGAGTTAGGGATCATGGACACAGAATGCATGGTCTGTGTAATGAAGCCTAGTTTGGCAGGTTTGGAAGAGAGGACTTGAGTAGTTAAGGTTTCTAAGGTTGTATGTTGGTGTATTTCTTAAAAGTCTGGAGGCTAGTCAGGGGAAGGTGTCATCCCTAAAATGTTTAAATAGTTGAGAGACTAGCAGAAAGTCAGCACACTGTTTCACAGGTAGCCAGTTAACTTTTTTTCGATAGTTTTGCAGTAGTGTTTATTTATTGGGGAGAGAATGATGAATCTGCATATGGGCGTTCTGATAGACTGAATGGAGGAAGCATTTCTTTTATAGGTTGCAGCAATCAGAGAGAGACCATTTTATAGATGAGGCAGTAAACTACTTTTACCTATAGCATTTCTGTCTGGCCTGAATAAACAGGGGGGAGATTGTATTAGCCCAGAACAGGAAAGAGTTTATTGTGTGTGTGTTGTCCAGGTGGAGATGGGAATTTAGGAATGTGTCCAAATAAATCCCTAGGTATTTGAATGAGGTGACATTTTAATATTCAATAAAATTCAGTTGCAATAGTCAGCAGTGAGTCATCACTCCATACAAGTGCAATATGAACATCAGAATATATCATATTACAACTGATAAAGTGCAATATCCTAAGCAATCACAATTTGAAGTCATAGTCTTGCAATACCTATTAGTATAATATTGTCTATTTTTTTTCCAATTGTGGCAATTTATTGTGTTGTTAATATTTTAATTATTACTGTATGTGCATTAGTCTTACTGTCATTCAAACTATGTGTTCATTGTTATGTCTTGCGCTGGGACAAATGCAACATAATTCATTCAGCTTACACTGCTGTGTATATATGATCAACAATAAAGTTTGACTTTAACTTAATTAAATAGTTATTCAGATAATCAAGGATTTGTAGAGGTCCGGACATAGAAGAAAGTTTTTGCCTAGTTCCAAAATGCATTGTTTTTGTTTTAGAGGAGTTAATCAATGTTTGTTTTATCATAGACCCTTTGAATAAGAGCATGAAAAGCATCCTGATGTTTGAGTTCAAAGACAGAACAGTTGAAGCAGAATAGGACCATGTCATCAGCATAAAGCAGGAGAGGAAGATGCAAAAAGTCAAAAGGGAATTTATTAATGTTGATGGAAAAGAGGAGTGGTGCCAGAATAGATCCATGAAGGACATCATATTGCAGAAGGTTTGTTGGAGAGGTTGACAAGGTGGAATTCACTGAGAAGTGATAATTAAAGAGGTAGTTTTTGAATTAGGGTGGGGTGTTACTTCAAATACCCACATTCAGTGAGATGGAATAATAATAAATAATCAATAATTAATAGATTATGTAGACCTTTCCAAGGTCTTGGATTCCAGGCATACATCATTTTTTTAGCATGTCATTTTATGAAATTGTCAACAGTCTTCAAAACGATGACAAGTTAATTGTAATAAATTATTAACTAGAGCATAGAGCAGTTATAATGGAGTCTTACAATCACTCAGATGGCACAACTTAGCCAATTTGGTTTGTTTCACTTTGAGCTTATTCATTGTGTGCTGTATAATAATTATATGTCTACAAAACATCTGAATTTGTGTCATGAATGTCCTTTTCTGTACTTGTCTCCTCACTATGTAGGGACTCTATAGTTCTTTTATACTCTCTTTAGATATGCTGCAATTGTCACAACTTGCTATGGGTGCAGTCTCTGTAAAGCTCTGTAATTTTTTCATTCTTGCTAATAAGTGGATTAATTCATCATAACTATTTTATTTCCTCTTCTAAGAGCTGTTCAACAAAGTCTATTCTTTGAAAGAGGAATTGCATATTTTCAAAAACTTTATGATCCCTACATTCTGATTTATGCATTACTTTATTGTCAGTACTTTTTTTTTATCTTGGCAAAATTATGCACCTTTGAACGCAGACAAACAGTCAGACACATTCTCTGCTGCAGCCAAAAAGTCTGGAACAACTTCAAAGTACTTTTGAAGAAAACTGTCCAAATGAACAAAAGTAAGTAGATGAGTGGTAGACAAATTAAAATCTTGCTGATGACTTTCTTAAGCAAATTTCAAGCATAGTTGGATAAAACAGTAAAAAATTTTGCTGAATATTTTTAAAAAATATCTGCACTTGCACGTGCCTCCAGGGTAATTCATTCTCCTAAATCCATAATGCAGCCATATTATGAATGCAAATGTCACCTTTATAACTGTCAAACTGTTATAATCACAGCTTCAAGGATGTAGCAGACTGTTGCCATTCTGGAACTTTCTCTGAGCTTGACATCAGGGGAGAACTCCATAACAGTATGAGCATATTGCTGTTTAATGGACAAGGCTTAACCTTCTGGAAGATATACTTCGAGCTATGTTTTTAATGTATGTTGCAACCAACAAAATTTACATTTCACTAATATATGCAATTGTCTGGAAGCATACACTGACATGGTGGAAACAGAAAATTAATTTAGTTTTCAAGCTTTTTTTGTAAGTTACTTCTCACTCTTAGCAAAGTTATATCACTATGAAGAAAGATCATAGTTTATGATTCAGAATCATTAGAGGATGTTTACAACTTGAATAAACATTTTAGAAGGATAATATAAAATCAGCTATAAATAAATTTTTCCTGAGTTTCAGAAGATATTGGAATATGTCTGTATAACTTTACACATGGCATATATTACAAATATTTGGTGTGTTTTATGGATACAAAATTTCCTATAAAAAGTGCAACATTCATTTTGGCACATTTACAATGTAAACCATTAGTATACAGTATAGTGCTAAAGAGTTATGTAATATATTTCATAGTATATGCAACCTTCTGAATTAGACACTGTGATAGAGCTAGCATGAAAGCAAGACAAAAGCAACTATCCTATGCCCAAGACTAAGTGGACATTGACATTTTTTGCAACATACAAGGCGAAAACCCCTCGCCTACCTTATTACTACTATTTAAACCCAAGCCCTGCCCCTGTCCCTAATCTTAACCATACAATTTGTCTTAAAAAAAGCTTTTCTGTAACACTGCCACTATTCAGATAAATGTGATCTGAATTTTGCTAAGGTTATGGTTTGCACATCAGGAAAGGACATTTGTTTCCTTTTTTAGTGCACTGGGTTTCTGTTGACCATTCATGATAAAATTATATATGTATGTACAGAAAATCACTCACTCACACACACACACACACACACACACACACACACTCACACACACACACTATACGATAGCAGTAATGTTTGCAAACTGTTACTTCTTTGTATTTGTTTTTCTATAGCTTGTCTCCTGGGGTCCTCACTGAAAATGGGATGCAACCCAAATAGACAAGCTAGTTACGAAAATGTCCCATTAAAAAAATGAGAATCCTTTGATACATCATTGTAAATGACATTGTCCATGATTTCCTGTGGAAAACAATGATTATTGTTGTATTCCTTGGCATCCTCTGCTTCAGGTAACTGACACTTTGGGAATTTCACATATACCATGTTTTTTTAAATAAAAAAATAAAAAAATAGCTGTATAATAGCTGAAAGGCATCTTCTTACTGCTGCCTAAGATCATAAATGGGAGCTCATATATCAATGTGGAAAAATGTGTGACCCCACATTTTGTAAATGAAATGGTTTTGTATTAGAACATTACCCCACCGGATGTGCACTAGCAAGGACCGCCCAAACCCCGCCCAGCACTTTGCTCATGACGATTATTTTGAAAAGTGCTTTGAATAAACATGGGAAACCATCCTCAGAAAGTTGAGTATGCTAAATATTGTAATTATTTCAACACAAAGCTTTTTCTCCCTTATTTACCAGAATTTCCAATTTGCAGTGATCAAAAGCTTCGATAAATTACATCTTAGACTAAATAATTTGGCAGAACCTGTACTTACAAATACTGCACCATTCCAAACAGATTAACCTAATCAAAGGAAGATAGAATATGATGCAGTTATACAAAACTATTACACTATTATGCTGAGAATTACAATTCTTTAAAGGGGAGGGGTGCGTATTCTGTAAAGGTGAGGGGTGTGGGTGGCGACCTTTCTGGGAGGTCTTTTTTATTGCATTTATTGTATGTATTTATTGTCCCACTGCCTCAGAATATTGCTTGTTGCTTTATCTCCAGAAAAAATGCTTAAAGAAAGGTGGGGGGAGGGTGCAGGGGGGCTTGCTCCCCTGCAAAAGCTATTACTGCACAACATTAAAACAAAGAAAGGTGGGGGGGGTGCACGGGTTATGGGCATAGACTGCAAAACAGAAACTTGTGGATACTGCAGACACACTGCCCTTCTGACCCACTTCTTATCCTACAACACATTATGTGGTTAAGTACAAAGTGACAAAGCAAGTCAGACACCCAACACGTGGTGCTTTCGACAGTATACTTATAAATGTAGAAAATGAGGATAACTTTATTTAATCTCTGTTACATACCATGCACTAAATGCCATAGTAGCTCTAATTAAAGATAACATAAAAAAGCATGAAGCCTGTGTTTAAAAACGGCCAGAGAATGAATATTCACAATGAATATTCACCATCTCACTGTATAATCTGCATGGCTTGTCACTCAGCCCTGTCAATCATGTAGGACACGCCCATTCATGCGCGAAAATCATGGTGGGGTAATGTTCTAATACAAAGCCAAGGAAACAATTTGAAATGCTTTGTTAGAAACATAGAATAATGTATGTCATCACTAAGAGCGGGCTTTCCCATCAATTTGAAATGCTTTATTAGAAACAAAATAATGTATGTCATCACTAAGAGCGGGCTTTCCCATCAATTTGAAATGATTTATTAGAAACATAGAATAATGTATGTCATCACTAAGAGTGGGCTTTCCCATCAATTTGAAATGCCTTATTAGAAACAGAATAATGTATGCCATCACTAAGAGCGGGCTTTCCCATCAATTTGAAATGTTTTATTAGAAACATAGAATAATGTATGCCATCACTAAGAGCGGACCTTCCCATTGTTCTGTTTCTGTGGTAAATATATATGCCCCAAATGAAGCCACAGTGCTTCTCATTAACAGTGTGCGTGCACAATCTCCTCATATGTAGAGCATATTTGTCATGAGGGAGGCCACGAACAGAGATGTTTTCACTATAATAAGTCTGCATACTGATTAACAGATGAAAAGAATAAAAGCAAAGTTCATTATTATAGGTTTGAGCAGGCCTTTTGTGTCTCATCAAAGAAAAAATGATAATCTTCTGGATATCAAAGGTATACAGTTTCAGTTTTTGCTCCGTGTCATCAAAGTGCTTTGGTCTTCAGCTGCCTAGCATAACTCATTTTTATAAGGATGAACACATCTGTACTCACATACTTGACATGTGTAGCATATGGCATAAACTGAAGTAACATCTATGTCTACAGCTGTCAAAAAGGAATTAGTAACACCTGAGCAGATGAGTTCATAATAGCAGTTAATATAAAGGACTTAGAATATCAGGACAGGGAAGTGAAGTGTGTCTGTACATTTCAGTAATTATCTATTTCTCTACAAAGGTTCTATAGGAGTGGTCATTATGCCCAAGGGAAACTCAAATCTTTTACATTATACTCCCTAAATTTGTTCTAAACATGTTCAAGGTGCAATTACCAACTGCTGTTCTCCAAGACAGGCAAAGTAGCTTAAGAGAACTGATTTAAGTCCTCTTTCATTTCTCAGATCTGCTGTATTTTTCCATGACTGTTGACACATAAATATACACCTGGGACAATAAATTGCCAAGCCTTCTGCACAGCTTGTCAAAACTGTTATCCAAAGATTGAATGGTCAAGATTCTTTTTTTTTTCTTTTAATTTAAGACTTCAACAAACATCTGGTGGGTTATATGTTTGCCATATGAGGTCTTAGCATATAAGTAGGTGTGATAAAGTAAGCTCAGCAGAGGAGATAATATAGATTGATCATGTGTTAGCAGTCATCCATTTGCTGTTCAGAATGGCAAATATTCACAAAACGGTTGTTAATATATACAACTGTAGCTATCACAACATCACTATCAGCAACATAAACTAAATTCAGAACACATCTACTAACAGATGAAGCAAAGTAATGGTGCAGCAAATTATACAAAATGTAATTTGTGATTTAAGAAGCTCTAATCCCTTTAATTCTTTACATAAATTGAATTCTATTTTTCAGGTTGAATTATCTGGCCAAATTACAATAAATTTTAGCAACTACAACACAGACGTAATGTACAGTGCCACCACATACAGACCTGTCAGAAATGTGCCAGACCTGCACTGCAGCTTATATATCAGAAGCCACCAAAGCAGCAGTCTTAAGAAGGGCGTTTTAAATACAGATTAGTCTAACAGGCATTTCCTTCTACACTTTATTTTTTCTGCACAGTAATAACATCCTATAGACAAACACATATACCTATCTGCAAACCCATGCATAAGTTATCACAATCACATGTACCCCCAAAGAAACACACACACACACACACACACACACACACACACACACACACACACACACACACACACACACACACACACGAGCCCACAATGCCCACACATGTTTATACACTCACACCCACTAGCAGACACATACACACTTGCTTATACACACTCACACTAACATATATGCACATAGAAGGCTTATAATGAATACATACCTGGCCTACACTGGCCCTTTTCTGCAGTGTCAGTCCCTTTTAATGAACCCACATGACTTATTTAAGTCACTATGTATCTTATCAATACCACGGTGTACAGTATTATTATAGATTAGATGCCAACAGCTATTATCAGTGATTATCTCATCTCCCATTACCAAATACTTTTTCCATATTCTTGAAGTCAGACACTTTCTGGTGAGTCATAGCAGGACTGGAAAGTAGGACTTTTACAAGAAGATGAGACAGCTGGACCAACAACCTTTCAGGCGAGCAGTGGACAGTTATTTTTTTAATGCTGTTCAAAGAATATCCATCCTCCCACATTACAGTATTAAAATATTTGCTTCTTACAATGACCTGCAATGCTATGTTAATTAGATCAAGTTGCTGGTGTTTTCAAATGGGGTTATATTTTTCTCCATTTCATTTTCACTTTATTGTTTTCTCTCACACCCTCCTTACTTTCTTCTGACACCTTTTTTTCCATTTTCTCACAGTTCCTGCTACAAACTCATATTCTTATCTCTATATAAATTAAAATAAATAAATATAAATATATACATACACACATACATGTATACATATAGGGTCTTTATTGAAAATGTGAAAGCCCTAGTAACCGAATACATAAATACCGACACATATTCCGCAAACTGCGAATACACCCTAAATCGTGAAATTCAAAAGCTTTAACCATCATAGTTGCCCCACCCTACCGCCTGTTACATACTGCCTACCCAAACAAACTAAATAAACACATACATTCACACACTAACCAAAACCCTACTTCTAACCCTAAAATAAACCCTACTT
>NC_056740.1:108560117-108665117 GCF_019279795.1 Protopterus annectens | reverse complement strand
TTTATCACAGTACTGTAAATGTTATTTTCACAAGTATTTGGACAATTTTCAGTCGCTTGTATTCTTCCAAATGATAAGAACCATGACACTAAGCTACTCAGCCACTGGTTATCATTCTTAATTTACATTAGCATGCTCTATACCTGATCAGTCTAAATTGATTAACTTAGTGCCTTTATTGGGCCTGCTACAACTGCTCACATACAAGTAACTTGGATAACATTGGCCCACTGCCACCTGCTCAAAAAGGTAAGTGCTCAGACTCCTACTAGCTCAGTCTTGCTTAACTACTTATCTCTGCAAACACCCAACCTCTACAAGAGCCCTAACTTTAATCCTAAAATTCTCATCAAATTCCTAACCTGAGTCCTCACTCTCTAACACTAAAACTCTGTTCTCCCTCACTAAACCTAAAACACCTGATCACTTCCTAAACCTAAAATTCCACTCCCCCCTCTTAACCCTAAAGTTCCTGATCACAGCCTAAACTTAAAACTCCAACACCTCTCAGTAAACCTAAATTCTGTGAGCTGTCTTCAAACCCATGCTCCCATCCCAGTCCCTAAACCTAGCACTCTCCTGCTGATCCATAATCTTAAACACTCTTCCTGCTCCCTAACCCTGAAACTCCTCTCCTGCTCCCTAACTATAAAACTCCATTTCTACTCTCTAACGTTAAAATTCACTCCTGCTTCCAAACCCTAATATTTTAGTCCCACCCCCTAAACCTAAACCCCCTTCCTAATCTCTGTCCTAATCTACACTCTTACCTGTCCCACTCCCTCCTCACAGATTCTGCACTTTCCTCACCTGAATAAGGCATTCTGGTATGATGTTGCAGTTCCTTGCTCAAACTCATATTTAAGTTTCAGTGCAAGCACCACCCTTTACAAGCTACAAGATGCTGGAGTCCCTGACTTTAAGACAGTGGTCTTTAAGTGCTTGGGACTCATGCCGTTGTAGTAGAACAGGTTTATCACAATTATCTTACATAGTTTTCAATCCTCATAAATTGCATGGATTAGCTTCTGTGTTTTGTTACTTAAAGTTGGAAACAGACTGCTGTCATCTGTTTCTCAACAACCAAATATTATTTACATGAGGTATGAATAATGTCCTTTGCATTAGAGCAAAAGCACATTTTGGTTCCAATGATGGCTAGCTTTGGTCTTACTAGTAAGTGAGTTTTTATAATTCCCTATTACTGTACAATTTGTTAATCTCAGCCTGTTTTACTGGACCATAATATTACCAGCTTTTTCCTATAACCCACCTATCCTTTTGTGGCTGTTTTCCTTGATCCACCCTATGCTGAGCCCTTCACTCCTTTGATTTCAGCTATCACAGCTTTGAGGTTTAACCCCAAAATTCACACCTTGTGAAAATCTCAAGAACCTTAGTGAACTTTCTGGTGACAACTTTTACAGGCTAGGACCACCAGACTGGACCACTCTGCCACACAATCTAGACTGCTGCATGTTCATCAATCCCCGTAAATAGCTTGTCCATTCCAACAAAACCTTTAGCATCACAACATGCTGTTTCAGTTTTGTTGCTTCCCACTGTCTTCATGGAGCATAAAGGGGTTTCCAGCATTATTCACATCTTAACCACTTTTTTGTGAATTAACCCCTGGACAATAAGACAATAAGTATGCAGATCTTTCTTTCATTAAAACCTTTGTTTTCTATCTATGTCTTCTTCACTTATCTTCTTAGCTTGTTTTAAAATGTTTCCAATATGACACTTCTGTCCTTTCCTTGTAAGCTCTTTCAGCCATGGATTGTTGGTAGACACCCACCTGACACTACCAAGTTTTCTGTGTAGATATGATCCTCTTTTAATATCCATGGGGTCCTGTAGCCCCCTGTGAATCTCAGTGGCGGCTGGTGACTTCAAATCAAAGGGGGGCTGCAGGGGACAGCTGAGTGGGTGGGGCTAACGAGACAGGGTGTGGTCAACTAGAAAGGGGTGGGGCTATGTTAAAAAACGCAAAAACTGGGACTTTAATTAAATACGCTGCCCTGGGTGCCAAACCATCATTATGAGAGTCCAATCAAGGCAAAATGAAGTGTAAAAGAAAAAAATATTTCAATGCATCGCTACATGACAGCTTACTTAATATCTAGATGGAAACAAAAAGGTTGTGAGGCATGAAAAAATAAATTACTTTTTAAATACATTACCAACATGCCAGTCAAAATCAAGTATAAAAAACAAGCAGCACTCACTTCAAACCACTTCTTCTTGCACTGCAGTTCTAATTATAATTTATATTCAGCTTTATAAAAGTACCAAGTAACATGCTGAAAATAGCAATCTCTGTGATACCCCCGCTTGTAAAAAATGTTTCTTATCCAAAAAAGACCTGCTGCCTAACAACTGTCTACTTGTTTCATTGGGAAAACATGATCAAAGAAAAAAATGAACAGCAAAAAGAAACCAGCTCAAGATAAATTACTTAAAGGATTACTGCACAGGTTATGGACTACACATGATAGATTGGCATTTTGTTTATTTTACGTGTAAAGCCTGGAAAGATAACTGCAACTCTCCAACAAATACTGTAATCCTGTCCTTTATTACAAATACTATCATATGTATTTCAATACCTAAGGCTTATATATTATCTAGTTATGTAAATATTCTCTGCATGACAACAACAAAAAGGGTTTCAATTTGGTAATTCTTTAACAGTATGCTTATTAAAGCTTACTTGCATCTTACTATCTCGGACAAGCTTACCTGATGGACATTAAAGCATTGTTAGTTAAACACAGACCAACAGGTACTGCAACAACATGCATTTTCCGAATCAGAAGCATAAATCAACAGTATAAAAATATGACTGAAAACCAGAACATTCAGAAAAATCAACGACAGATAAAAAGCCACTGTAGTACTTGTGCCTTCCTTGGATGGGGGGATACTCTGCACACTTATAATGCATAACTGCTCCTTGCCTTGATTGGACACATCCAGAGTCACTACCTGGGGGAGTGGGGTGCAACAAATATGTCACAATTTGAAATGTCTCTAGCTGACGGTGATGGCCCTGACACATTTGTCATACCTCTCAATATCAGAGCAAGAAATATGGACAAAACCATAAATAGAAGTGGGACAAAGGCCCAAAAATAAGGACAATTTTAAATATTGTTCTTATAAACTTAGAAAGATAATATAATAGTAGGTCTTGCATTAGTATGAATTTTCTGAAGGGTATGAAATCTGAAACTCAAATGTCTGTCATTATTTTCTAACTTCAGTCTTTAATGAAAATCTGGATATTTTGTGAAAATCTGTATACACACACACACACACACACACACACACACACACACACACACACACACACACACACACACACACACACACACACACACACACACACACACACACACACACACACACACACACACACACCACACTAGTATCTTCTTGTAAAACGCTTAGGCATTCCTGGTACCCTCAGTGTTATTTCTGGGAAGAAGTAATTTCTAGTGGCAAAACAAAAGTTCAAGTGGTTTCTATTTAGAAAAAACAGGTAATATTCCTGGAGATTTGTTACATTTATGTACACATCATGCTAAGCCTATCCACTTTGTGTTAACGTGCTCATTGAATATGTAAGCTGCTAAACAAGCGTACGCATTCAGCAGCACCTTTTCATGGCCAGAACACCTGCTAGCAGCCACACACAGGTGTACAGATACTTAAGTGCACAATATCAACACATTGTATGTGCAAGCAATCAAAGTAAGTGAGCATGCATGGATGGCACAAAACAAGACAAGGACAACTTGAATTACATAAATAAAAAGTCAGGAGAATCTTAATGAGGAAAGTGCAGTTATATACAAGCAGATTAGTGTACAAACAACAGTAATTACTTTTATGTTAACTGTACAAGTAATCTAGGGACACATGCACATATTAAAAAGGAAATCCAAACAAAGGATGTGAGAGGGATACAGCCATAGTGTAAAACAAGAGAAAATGTGTAACTTGTAAAATATATTTAAAGTGCAGGTTTGAGATAACAGTTATCAAGGAAAGTAGGTACATTAGGGAGTATTCCATATATTGCAGGTAATTACCAGAATAAAACTTAAAACTAGAACCTTTTTTCTATCTGTTCATATGCTCACTGGTAAGTACTAGGCAATCAGTCTACAGGCCATTACAAACCATTCTTGTAATAAGCCTAGCGAAATAAACTGTATTCAAATGTTCCCTCCAGCCTCAAGGAGCCTGGAATTAGTTACACCCCATATGTTACTGCCATCTCTGAGACATCCTACTGTAATATAGCTTCTTCATTTTGAAATTAATTGCCTCAAAAGTTATTTAAGGATAAAAAATCTGCTTCCATTCAAAAACCCGAAAGTGCATCTTACTGAGATTACACAGTGTATGTGTTTGAATGAACTGGGCAAATTCAGCAATAACTTTCTAGCTATATTTCTTCCTACCTAGGAAGCACAGAGCTTATACATTGACTATGATCATTAGCTAAACTTATTGCTGTAAATGTTGTAAATAAATGTATATCAGCTGTTCTCTCAATGTACTAAATGCATAATCATTGTTAAGATTGTGTCACTTATTGTAAAGAAGATAAAAGTTCCCAGCTCGATGTAAAATGATGAAAAACATTGTTTACATCAAGATGTTATCAGTCTTAATTACAGTAAAATACCTGCTGGTGTCTTTGCTTGCAATTGTAAGGTTTTCTCAAACTCTTTGTTTTGTTGAAGATCTGCTGTACTGTGTAATATCACACACTGTCCATCCGATCGAACAAAGTTGGGAAATATTGGTTAGCCAACCCTTAGCCTCAGGACAAGAATCAATGACAGATTTCCGTTAACACAAAATGCAGACAAGTTAATTCAATGCTTACCGGCTGGTACTATTTGGTTCTCACTCCTTTCCCAGCACATAAAGCCCGGGAAGAGAGCGACAACCAATCAGCAGCGTTTAGTCCAGCAAGCATGTCATGACGTGCCTGCGGATGTCGCAGTCCGAGCCCCTTCCAATTCTATGCGGTTTGGAACCGCATAGACTTCTGGGCATCACAATGATGCCTTCATTACCCCTCCGGGCTGCAATCAAAACAACAACAAAAAAAAAGATGTTTAAAACCGCCGCAGCCTGAGGCGGTTAAAGTGCACACTGCACATGCGCATACTTCCGAGTCGCGGACTCGGAAGCTTGTTTAAATAAAAAAAAAAAGTTTTTTTGTTTTTTTTTTAAGTTCTCAGTGACAGTGACACTTTATTCTTTTTAGTTGAGGGGGCTGCAGTCCGGCAGTCCGATGCTACGAGCCGCCCATGGTGAATCTGCCCATCCAGCTGATGGCACCATCACCTTACCTCATGTTTTGATACCAGGTTGGTTCAAAATTCTTTCCCTCATCGACCTTGGACCCTTGCTCCACTTTTCTAAGAAGTAGATAGGTGTCACTTCAAGGCTGATATTCATGCTTCTGATGATGTTTAATTCATATTCTGGTATACCTGACTCTTACAACATCTGAGGGCATGTTTTTTGACTGATAAGTTATTACAGTCAGACGTTAGGTAGATGTGATTGTTCCTTCTGTAAATTGCCTTACTCAAATAGCTTCATAGATTGTTACTAGGCTAATGACCTGGGGGGGGGGGTGGCTTTCTAAGCATAGTCAAGTTTTACTGCAAGAATAATGTTATCCTGTATCCAAATTATTGTAGGCCAGTCACTTATACGTTACCTCTGTCCATAAGAGATATGGGTATAAATTTCCTATTCACCATTCACTGGACAAGGTTGTGCTTGAACTGGGTAATGGATGAACTCCACTTCACATGGATGGGAAACCTGTTCCATAGGCGAGGCAGTCTCTGGGATATGTCTGTCTCTCCAGCATGTTCTGTTTAAGTCACAGACAAAATTCAGATCATTATTTCTGAATTCAGATCTGTATTTCTGTTACTCTTTGACTTATGAATATGTAAGAGATTCATAAGTGTGGGGTTTGTGGATACCTTGTAAGCCAGACATATATCACTCCTGAGCAATCTGTGGGAGACCGAGTAGAGGGAAATGCTCTACATAAGGTAGGTTTATTACACCTTGTATTCATTTTGTAATAAACCTTCGAGGTCAGTCTAGTTGCTGCAAATACCTGGTCCTTCAGATTTATCAGCTTCTCTCCTTTGTGGTAAGACAGGATCTCTGTTGCTGTCCTTTAGAGGAGCCTGGAGATCTGAAGTATGTATCTCTGAAGCTCATCTTCCTCAAGCTTATAGTCTAGGGATATTCTAAATGACTTCTGCATGATTTGGAATGTCTCAGGCAAGGTAGAGGTCAAGAACTGTACCATATCAGCCTGCTTGGTCCTTTATGCTAGATACTAATTGATAGGGTAGCCTTTTCAATCTGATTGGAGTGGTTCATATGCTATCAAACTCACTGTATTTGCAAATTTTCCTTTTCCTCTTAATCACTTGGTGGTTTGCTTGTTGCTGATATTTTAGTAATCCTATTGGTGAACATTTTAAGGCTCGGTTCTAAGAAGGAGCAGATGCGTAGCTGACAGCAAAGTTTTAACGAATCTATTGTTACTGGGATTCAAAAAATATTTAGACTGTTGGTATTTTTGGAAGGAGTTTTGGAAGAATGTGTTTCTTGGCCTGTCCACCTCCTACACCACTTCCCCTTTTCCTTGTGCTATGCAGAGTTGTTCCCACTAGTACCCAGGGAACCTCTTACTGTTAGGTTGGAATCAACAGACTGTAGATTGGAGAACAGAGTCAGCTTTTTTCTGGTCTAGTAGTATTTTGTTACATCATCATCACTAGTCTGTCACACTGGACTTCCCATTGTAATTCCTCATCAGTTTCCCAATTGTCTGTGGTCCTGAATCCTTCATGCTTTTGTATCTTCCTTCTGTCCCCAAGGTAGTTTGGGTGGATTCAATTGGTGCAGCTTTGGACCTTTTTTACAAGAGTTCGTCTTTGGTTCCCAAACCCATCTATAGATCTTCCAAGGGTAATTCTGGTGTATGGTGTCCTAATTCAGTGGTCTGGATAATCAAATCATGGGAAATTACTCCAGTTATGCCTTAGTTTTCTTCCCCCACTGTGCCCTGTAAGTTGGCAACACTTTACAGAAGAAAATATTTCTTCTTACACTGGTTTTTTTTACTGAGGACATTTGATTGGCTTCAGCACCTTATCCAAGTTATTCTTTGAATGATCTGGTGAGATGCCCCTAGTGTGCCTTTCCAGGCTGTTATTGCCCTTCTACTTGAAGAACACTATTGGTGAGGGGAATCTTTTCTCACTTTTTTCATATTGGAACGGCAGGATCCCATTGACCTGTTCTCTAAAGTATTTTAGGGTGTTTTACTAACCATATCGGTTCCATCCTAGGGCGGGAAACAGACAGATAGCTGTTCTGCATTGTGGAGTGCCTGCCAGGCAGGAGGCCATCCTCTATTTCACTGCATATCATTTTTATTTGTGGCTGTACGGCTCCCCATACATGTTCTTATCCCTTCCTTTCTCCCTAACCTTTACCTTCCTTTCGCCCTGAAATTCCTAATACATAACCCTACTATTATATTTTACTTGTACCTTCTATTCAAGGTAAGCAAATATAGATTTGTTTAAGAAGACTGGTGATTTTAAGGAAAAGTTCCCAATAAAAATAGATATTATAAAAATAAAGATTGGCAGGATCTAAAAGAAGCAGAGCAGATAAACAAAAGATGGTAGATGATAACAACATATATAATAACTATGTAGAAACAACCCTAACATCACTAATAATATTCTGATTCTAGAGACAGACATCCTGGAGAGTAAAACTGAACATGCCCAAGAATGCTATACTAGGACCAAAGCTGCAGGAATTGATGAAATTCTAGGTGACTTGTTTAAAATCCTGGAAAAGTATGCTGTTACAGTGCTGTGTAGAGTTTGCCAACACAGCTGGAAAAGACAGCAATAGCTAATAGATTGGAAAAGTTAAATTTATATTCCATTTCCAAAAGGGACAGTGATATGGAGTACTCATATTATAAAATAATTGCATTCATATCCAATATGAATTGATCTAGAAGCCATTAAAGCTTCAAAGGTACACTTAAAGAGCATCTCTTTACTGAATCTACCTGCAACTGGTTTCATGACTATGGTTAGGTAACTTGCAACCTTGTATCATGAATAATACAATATATTTACTACACTTTTTTTATTCTCTTAGTGTGCCACTTTATATGCAAGTATTTCATCTGTATACAGGAGTTTGTGTATTATATGTATGATTGCACTGTATTTTATGCATATGTTAGCTTATATTTTGAATATATTTTTTCTTAATATCTTCTGGACCGTTTGATATTTCCCTATGTGCATTCAGTCTTGCTATATTCTAAATTTTGCTATTCACATTTTGTATATAATATTGTTGATTGAAAGATTGTGATATATCTTCTGCTCTTTAAGCTCAGGTCATGGGCAAAAAGGGTCAATAGACCAGTTAATCCACTTATCCAGTGAGCAAAAAGTAAATACAGCAATAAATAATTTAATTCTTTAGATCCTGCAAACTACATAACAACATATGGGCCACAAACTGTCAGTTGTGCAAGCTGGTTTTAGAGGGGCAGGTGCACGGGAAGTCAAATTGGCAGCATTCACTGGACAATAGACAAAGCCTTTGACTGTTTGACCCATAACAAACTTTGCCAAATTTTTGGGAGACTGGGGATACAATGTTATTTTTTTTAAAGTACATTATTATCAGAAAAGGAAAAATGATGC
Source organism: Protopterus annectens (assembly GCF_019279795.1). Taxonomy (NCBI): domain Eukaryota; kingdom Metazoa; phylum Chordata; order Ceratodontiformes; family Protopteridae; genus Protopterus; species Protopterus annectens. The sequence goes on along the minus strand of NC_056740.1, from coordinate 108,656,304 downwards.
TCAGGATGCCTCAATATCCTCTTTTTTCTAAAAAGATTTGTTGTGTTCAACCAACTGTGATGCCAAGTTGGTAGTAATGGTCCAGGTAAAAGCTACCAAGTCTAGAGATGGTAAGAAGTCAGAAGGAAAAGCACAGACAATGGAGCTGATGGTCATCCTGGCAATGAAGGATCAAAAATAAAAACAAAAAAAATGAAATAATGAGCCATGATCATGTCTCATTCATCACTAATGTGTGTTGTAGACACATGCCTGGCTTAGTGTCTTCCTTTGAGGCACTAACAGTCTCAGAAAGATGTGTCTCCTTCCCTCTCCAATTCTCCAGTAAAGTAAATTATATTACTTATGGTTTCCTAAGTTTTCAGATATATGACTGATATATAAGATTTCCTAGGACCAATTCCAAGGTTTTATTGTGCCTGGCCATTTTAATTAAAGCCCTAAATCATCTTGAATCCCCTTTTGTAAATCCTACCTAAGTGTCCATTTTGGTCTGGAATTTTTATTTGCACACTAGATAGCATACAAACTGGCCATTAACCAATCAAAGGTATCTGACAAGCCAGATAACTTGGAGATAATGCTGAATACACTGGACACAAGTAGCATGTGTCTGTGTCTGTCAAAATGATATGGCGGCAGGATAATTTGAAAGCTGCGACATTATCTTTAGCCATGAGTACCATTACAACTGATCTGTTTTCTTAATTATTTTAGTTATGTGACTAGTGCCCCTTTAATTCCCCACCATTCATCTAGAAAAATGTATGTTCATGAGGTTAAGGGGAAGCAGTTCCGAACTCAAAAATAGATTTAATATTCTGACTCTGTACCTACCTATATCTACCTACCTAGCAATCTAGCTATCTAACCATTTATCTATCTACCTTAACAATCTTTTTGACTATTTATCTACCTGTCTTTTTGCCTGTCTATCTGATTATCTATCTATCTATCTATCTATCTATCTATCTATCTATCTATCTATCTATCTATCTATCTATCTATCTATCTATCCGTCCATCAATCCATTCATCTTCCCTCTGTCTCTGTGACTGTCACTCCTCCTGAGTGTCCATCTGCCTGTTTATATACATATTTATATACCCTTCTAGTGATGTCATACTACTAATCACATCAGTAAAGTGGTTAAGAAACACTGTTACAACAGACATCCTATCAGCTCATATAACTGACCATACATTCTCCAGGTGGCCACTCTGCAACAGACAACTCTCTACACAAGTACCTATATCAGTGCAATTCTGGAGTAGCCTGAAAAGTAGGTTCAAAATTCTACATCATCACCAATAATTTATCATTCCGTTCTCTCATTTAACCCATTATTTTAATATCTGTATATCTGGCTTGAAACATCTTTCTCTAGCAAATCCTTCAAATGTTGACTCATCATTCTGTGTCAGCTAGTATTTCCCAACATTTCCACTCTTGTTTCTACAAAAGTATCCTTCAGTAACAAAAGGCTTTCTCACTTGAGTGCCAGCTCCAGGACAAAGCCCATGAAACTAATCTTACATTCAAATTTTGATCATCTCTGAGGATGGCTTTTGCATCCTCATTAAAGGTATTATCACATCCCCCATCGAAGTTGCCAACTGTAGAATTAAAATCACAAATATTTATGGTTCTATTCATAAATTTCAAAGTAATGATGTCAATCAAGGTATGCTACAACTTGGTCAATAGCATGTTACATCCTGCAGGCATTTCACTGGGGGCAGATGAGTTTTGATTAGCACAAATGTCATATCTTCTTGTGTACCCAAGTGTTGATATAGCTCACAGTTTGAGTAAGTCTGTGTTTATTCAAAGCAATGTATTTACCAAAAGAATAAGTAGGTCAGCCTATGTTGGAATAGTTAGCCTATAGTCTAGCCACAGCACCTTCAATTTACATTGCTTTTTAAATAAAACTGTATCATCTCCACCTTTAAGGGGAAATAAGATTCCCTACAAATTTCAAATAAGATAAGACAAAAAAGTCCATATCATCATTCCACCTTGATATGTTTCAGGTGTTACATTTCTGCTTGTGCATGTTACCTTCATTTATCAGTCTTTTGGGTTTCCATACTTGGACACATTTCCAGCACAAAAAGAAGAGAAGACCATTGTTTTTTTTTTTCCCTATAATCTCTCTCTCTCTTTTATGTATATCTCAAGACCCTAACTCTGCTGTTGACATGAAGTTCCTGCTATCCTATCAACCCAGGAAATAAACTACTGTTTTTCCCTAAATGTTTGTGTTATCCTGCAGTAATCAAGAATTATTTGATTTGTTAAGAAATTAACAAATACTCTCATCTTGTGAACAGTTTCACCCATTGCATGTTTTATCCAGCACATTGTTATCCCATGTTTGATCTCTAACTTTGCACATTTGTTTGGAGATTACACAAGTATGGATCTATATCACATCATCAAACTTTTATTTTATCAAATAACTAATTATCAAACCCTAGTTGTCAAACTCCCTATTCAGCGAACTGCCTAAACATCAAACTGGATTTCATCAAAATATTTTAGTTGGCCAACACTGTGAAAGGTACACATTTTTTTATGTTTTTGCACCCCCTGCCCCCTCCTCCCACACTGCCTGCAAATTAAATACACCAACTCCAAGATCACACTACAGTGACATAATGGGTAAATCAAAGCCAGTTGGCATGTCAATAACATAACATTTTTTTCAGGATGGCCAACTAAAACAATTTGATGAATTTTAATTTGATGTCTAGGTCATTCGCTGAATAGGGAGTTTGACAATTAGGGTTCAATGATTAGTTATTCGATAAAATAAAAGTCTGACAATGTGATACAGAGCCTACAAGTACAAGGAGAATTGTTTCATGTTTACTGACTGTGCTCACTACTTTTGATAGGTGTCTGAAAAGACTTGAATATGAGTGAAGTATAGATGTACAGTACTTGCTCCATTAGGCCCTTCCATTCTACCAGTTCTTCCATTTTTTAATGGAGCAACTTTCTTATCACTCTGAATGAGTTCCTTCCTGCTCCATTTTAATTTATTCTAAAAAAAAAAATAAAATAAAATAAAAGTTTCCCATTTCTATTCCTTTCAATATTTGTACTTAGCCATCTGTGTTCTGTTCCTGTATACATTTCTGTCCTGTAACTGTTTGCTCCTACCCTTCATTCTCAGCTTCCCCTGTGGCTTATTATCTGACTACAGCCAAGTGTTCTTGTCTCCTGATGTTACTTTTAGAATTTCTGCCCCCTTGATTTTTTTCCTCTAATTTCTCATCTATTTTAAGTAAAATTCCATCATAAATTATCTAAGTACTAGTCTGGCTTGCAAAGTCCCTTTTTCAAGTGACAGTTCTGTTAGTTGATCCATGATTGATAAATGTAACCTTAATGCTATCTTATAATAGCTAATATAGCCTGTGAGGATTCATTGATGTGTAGAAGCACCATCAGATGCAGTTTGTTCCTCTTGTACAACAATATTCAAACAAAACAAATGATGACTACCCCTTACACCATTTGTTATATCTCAGATGTTGTCATCGGTCTTTTCTGCTGCTTTAGGTAACTTGCTCAATATCAATCAAAGGTAAGTTAATTCCTACAAGGATAATGTAATTTCCCTGCCTTGATTTCTGATGGAACTTGTAGACTCATTATATTTTCAAACTCTGTATTTTGAAGCCATGGTACAGGTAAGAATCAAAAAATGCAGTCAAGGTGCCATGATTTGTTAAGCATGCTTGTTAAAATTCTCAACAACAGATGGGCAGGACTGAAGTTACTATGGAATGTTTGTAAAAAGTTTGTATAAGTATGATATCTTTTCCATATTTACATCAATATTTCCAAAATGGAGTATGATAGTGGTAATTTGGGTCAGTGTATGCAAACAGTAGATATTAGTAAAAAGGTACACTAAAACACAGTCTGAAGGCATACTGAGATATAATTGGTTATGCAATTATGAATGTTATCAATGCATTAATATCACACAATCTCTATAGTCTACAAATGAACAAATGCTACCATCTCTTACACCTTAATGCATATAATGTTACTGCTAATACTTACCATCTAAGATGCATATTTGCCTTTTTTTAAATATTGTTTAGTACTATATGCATACATTGTACAGATTATACAACAATACAAAACAACACATGATGGACAACCAATCTTTCTCTGTCTCTGTCTTGAGTTAATACTTCCAACCTCTACCTTTCCTTGTCTAACCTTCTTATCTTCTCCTCTATCCCTTCCCTGACCTCTCTCCTCTCCTAATAACTTTACCACCTCTCCACCTTCTGTCTTGCTCTGCTGTCCCTCTCCATGCCTCCTTCATGACCTTAGCTGCTACTACTAATTATTTAAATTAAAATAAAAGGTACCATTATCAATTTATTTATAACTTGCTCTGTTAAATTGACTATTCAATGTTTTAATGCATGATTTTTTTTGTTTGTTTTATTTTTATTTTTTTAAACAGTTTTATTGAAATTTAATTATAACAATTTTATAAGCAATCACATAGAATCATACAGAAGAATATATACTACAAAACTAAACATTGGATAACATACATTTATCCCATATAGATATATAAATAAAATTAACAAAATCATACAAACTAAAGTATATACAAAGACATCCAGAATCCATGCTCAGAATATAATAAATTTATCATGTTGTGATATAATTCACCAATGAAAAGGACACAAGTTTATTACCTATGAAGTAAATTCATATTTTTCCTACAATTTTTTGTAAATTGACCAACAAATGATGTTCATATATCCTTCTAGTTGTTCTAGAAGTAATGGTTTTAGTTTGTAAATGACAAACTTCTTTTAATATATTAGTGAACTCATGAAAATTTAGAGGAGATTTTGAAATCCAATTTGTTACTGTCTTTCTAGCCACTGCCAGTATGGACCAAAGAAATGGGTATTTTATTTTTCTAACACACTAAGGAATGGGTGTATTAAATATTACCAGAGATTTGTTTAATATAAAGTTATCTGAAAAAAGTGCTTGTAATAAATCATTTACATTCTTCCAGAATGTGGTTAAATCAGGACAGTCAAAAAACATATGAGCCCAGTTGATGTCTATATTAGAATTACATCTATTGTACTTGTTTTGTTTTTTGTTAATTCTGTTCATAAATTGAGGTGTGTAAAAGGATCTGTTCATGAATCTCCAAGTATATATTTTTAATTTCAAGGAAAATGATGTTTTCCCAGCTGATTGTAGTATATTAACTTTATCTTGCTCACTTGGGAGATTATTATTAATTGAATTATAGTAATTCCAGTAGTTATGTGGACAACAAAATGTTTCTTCTCTCAATACTCTGTATATAAAGGAGAGACTGCCTGAATATGTATGTTTATGTAGTAAAATTAATTGAGGGTGCTGGTGGAAATTGGGCTACTGTTGATCGAAGGAGGAGAAGAGGGGGAAGGCATGGCCGAAGGCAGGAAGAGAGGAGAAAGGCTAGGACTGTGGTAGTGAGGGTCGGAACTTTGAATGTTGGCAGTATGACTGGTATAGGGAGAGAACTAGCCGATATGATGGATAGAAGGAAGGTTGGTATATTGTGTGTGCAAGAGATGAGATGGAAGGGGAGTAAGGCTAGGTGTATCGGAGGTGGGTTCAAATTATTTTATCATGGTGTGGATGGGAGGAGAAATGGCGTAGGAGTTATCCTGAAGGAACAATATGCTAAGAGTGTTTTGGAGGTGAAAAGAGTGTCGGATAGAGTGATGTTTATGAAGCTGGAAATTGATAGTGTAATGATGAATGTTGTTAGTGCATTTGCTCCACAAGTTGGGTGTGCGATGGATGAGAAAGGAAAATTTTGGAGCAAGTTGGATGAAGTGGTGATGACTGTACCCAAGGGTGAGAGAGTGTTGATTGGAGCAGATTTCAATGGTCATGTTGGTGAAGGGAACAGAGGGGATGAGGAAGTGATGGGTAGGTATGGTGTTAAGAAAGGAATGCAGAAGGTCAGATGGTAGTGGATTTTGTGAAAAGGATGGAGATGGCTGTGGTGAATATGTATTTTAGCAAGAGGGAGGAGCATAGGGTGACATACAGGAGTGGGGGAAAATAAACACAGGTGGATTATATCTTATGTAGGAGGGCCACTTTGAAGGAGATTGGAGAGTGAAAAGTGGTGACGGGGGAAAGTGTAGTTAGGCAGCATAGGATGGTGGTTTGTAGGATGACGGTGGTGATCAAGAAGAGGAGGAGGAGTTTAAGGGCAGCACCAAGGATCAAATGGTGGAAATTGAAAAAGGGTAATTGTGAAGTGGAGTTGAGGGAAGACTTAAGACAGGCACTGGATGGCAGTGAAGAGTTACCAAATAGCTGGGTAACTACAGCAGAGCTAGTAAGGGAGACAGCTAGAAAGGTACTTGGTATGACATCTGGACAGAGGAAGGACAACAAGGAGACATGGTGGTGGAATGAGGAAGTACAGGAGAGTATACAGAGAAAGAGGTTGGCAAAGAAGAAGTGTGATTGTTAGAGAGATGAAGAAAGTAGACAGTAGTATAAGGAGATGAGGTGCATGGCAAAGAGAGAGGTGGTGAAGGCTAAGGATAAGGCATATAAAGAGTTGTATGAAAGGTTGTACACTAAGGAGGGAGAAAATGACCTGTACCAATTGGCTAGACAGAGGGACCGAGCTAGGAAAGATGTGCAGCAGGTAAAGGTGATAAAGAATAATGAGGGAAACATACTCACAAGTGAGGAGAGTATGTTGAGCAGATGGAAAGAGAACTTTGAGGGGTTGATGAATGAAGAGAATGAGAGGGAGAGAAGGTTGGATGATGTGGGGATAGTGAATCATGAAGTGCAATGGATTAGAAGGAGGAAGTAAGGATAGCTATGAAGAAGATGAAGAATGGAAAGGCTGTTGGTCCAGATGACATACCTGTGGAAGCATGGAGGTGTTTAGGTGAAATGGCAGTGGAGCTTCTAACCAGATTGTTTAATAAAATCTTGGAAAGTGAGAGGATGCCTGACGAATGGAGAAAAAGTGTTTTGGTACCGATTTTTAAGAAAAAGGGTGATGTGCAGAGCTGCAGTAACTACAGAGGGATTAAATTGATCAGTCACAGCATGAAGTTGTGGGAAAGAGTAGTGGAAGTTAGGATAAGAAGGGACGTGATGATTAGTGATCAGCAGTATGGTTTCATGCCGGAAAAGAGCACTACAGATGTGATGTTTGCTCTGAGAGTGTTGATGGAGAAGTACAGAGAAGGTCAGAAGGAGTTGCATTGTGTTTTTGTAGAGTTAGAGAAAGCATATGACAGGGTGCCTAGAGAGGAGTTGTGGTATTGTATGAGGAAGTCGGGAGTGTCAGAGAAGTATGTAAGAGTGGTACAGGATATGTATGAGGGTAGTGTGACAGCGGTGAGGTCTGTGGTGGGAGTGACGGATGCATTTAAGGTGGAGGTGGAATTACATCAAGGATCAGCTCTGATCCCTTTCTTATTTGCAATGGTGATGGACAGGTTGACAGATGAGATCAGACAGGAGGCCCTGTGGATTACGATGTTTGCAGATGACATTGTGATCTGTAGTGAGAGTAGGGAACAGGTGGAGGAGACCCTGGAGAGATGGAGATATGCTCTAGGGAGAAGAGGAATGAAGGTCAGCAGGACTAAGACAGAATATATGTGTGTGAATGAAAGAGAGGATAGAGGAATGGTAAGGATGCAAGTAGTAGAGGTGGTGAAGGTGGATGAGTTTAAATACTTGGGATCAATAGTTCAGAGTAATGGTGAGTGTGGAAGAGAGGTGAAGAAGAGAGTATAGGCAGGATGGTATGGGTGGAGAAGAGTGTCAGGAGTGATTTGTGACAGACGAGTACCAGTAAGAGGAAAGGTCTACAAGAGGGCAGTGAGACCAGCTATGTTATAAGGGTTGGAGGTAATGGCATTGACAAAAAGGCAGGAGTTACAGCTGGATATGGCAGAGTTAAAGATGTTAAGATTTGCACTGGGTGTGATGAGGGTGGACAGGATTAGGAATAAGTATATTAGAGGGTCAGCCCAGGTTGGAAGGTTTAGAGACAAAGCCAGAGAGGCAAGATTATGTTGGTTTGGACATGTGCTGAGGAGGGATGCTGAGAATATTGGGAAAAAGATGCTAAGGATGAAGCTACCAGGTAACAGGAAAAGAGGAAGGCCTAAGATAAGGTTTATGGATGCGGTGAGAGAGGACATGCAGGCGGTTGGTGTGACAGAGCAAGATGCAGAGGACAGGAAGAAATGGAAATAGATGATCTGCTGTGGCGACCCCTAACGGGAACAGCTGAAAGAAGATGATGATGTAGTAAAATTGATTGAACAATTTGTAATAAGATCTTAGAGTCAAATTTATTGTTAGATGGTATTAAATCTAATTTATTATCTAAGTATATTAAAAGAGATTGTATATCTAGCCATGTGGAATTATCAAAACCATATTCCTGTAAGATATATTCAACTGATTTTGTCTTCTATTCAGATGTTAATTGAAACCAGAATTTAAGCTCCCCATTGTGGTGACCCCTAACCGGGAAAAGCCGAAAGACACAAATTTTTAAATAAGTTAATCTTGTTAGAATCTAAGGTTAAAAAAGTCTCTTGTGTGAATGCTATAGGAAAGAACAAGAAAAAAAAAATCTTTGTATTTGAGATGTTTACATATAAAATTCCTAAAATTAATTATAATAGTATGTAAATAGCTGTTAGTATGTATGGGGATATGGGTGAGAAAATAATCTTTTAATATCCATAAAATAGGGCTATTTATGTATTCTAATTGATATGTCGAAGGTCTCCTAATAAGCTGCATAGCTGATACTTCCCATAAAGATTTCCATTTTGCAGAATATGTAATATCTAAAAGTTGTGTGATTGTTCTGATTATAGAGGAAATTGAGTAACGATATAAATCTGAAAATGCTATTCCGCCATTATTCCAACTATTAGTGTATTGATTAATTGTAATTCTAGTTTTTTTGTGACCAAAAGAATCTTAGAATCATGGAATTTAATTTATTGATAAACTTTTTTGAGGGTAAAATTTGAATAGATTGTATGATGTATAAAATTTGGGGTAAAATTATCATTTTTATAATAGTTAAGTCTTTCTTCCACATTGAATAGAATAGTGTTCCATTTTGAAAATAAGTCAAATATTTTGCAAACATTTATTGTAATTTAGGTGTATTATTCATAGGTTCATACTAGGCTATCTGCCCTAGAGCATTTATAAGCCTAGCCAGAGTGTGTTTGGCTTTCGCCACCCATTTTATAATAATTTTGCTATGCCCTTTTTCGAGGTTAGTTTACTGGGCCTCAGTGACACAGAAGTGATACCCGGGATAAACCTATGATCTCCCATCCACTCATCAAGATTCCTCTTGAAGAGAGTCAATGAGGGACTCTGCCTAACCTGGACTGGGATTTTATTCCAGAGTTAAAGCAGCCTCTGGGTTATGAATCTGTCCCTCCTGCATGTCCTATTTATTTCAGTGCTGAGGTTGAAGTCTCTCGAGCGTGTAGCTCGATGGGATTTGAATTTTCTGAGGTGCAGCATGTCCATTAATTCCAGGTTGGACATGGCTTTATACGTCAGGCACAGATCGCCTCTGAGCAGGCGGTATGCCACTGAGTAGAGCTGGAGTTTCTTTAACCGGGCAGCAAATGGCATCTGTTTGAGCCCTTTGATCCTCTTGGTGAGGTACTTTTTGGGTCTTTCCAGTTGCTGCAGGTGTCTGGTAAGGTACATCCCAAAAGGGGCATTGTACTCAATTATGGGCCTGATGAGGGATGAGTAAAGAGGCACGATGACCTCCCCTGATCTAGATGTGAATCCCTTCATGATTAGGTGGGCTATATAAAATGTTTTTCTAACCACTTTGGCCACGTGGTTGTCAAATGAGAGATTGCTATCAACTCGGGTCCCCAGGTCCCTAATTACTTCTGTACTTAATGGATTACCACCTATGTGGTAATTTGTGGGCACTTTGTTTTTGCCAAAGGGGATGACTATACACTTTTTGGCGTTTAGCTTGAGGCCATGGCTCTGGCACCAGTTGTCTGTTTCTATGAGGCCCTTTTGGAGGATGCTTGTGTCGGCTGGAGTGTCGATTATAGCGCCCGGTTTGCAGTCATCTGCAAACTTGGTCAGCCACAGTCCTTCCGTGTTGGCCTGTACCTCCGAGAAATATATACCAAACAAGAAAGGTCTCAGGACTGAGCCTTGTGGGACGCCACTTGTAACTGGTTTGGAGTCTGACATGGCTCCAGCAATTCTAATAAATGTGGGTTCTGTCCTTGAGCCAGTTTGCAACCCATCTAGTGACATAGGGGTTTATATTTAAGCTGGTGAGCTTATCTATAATGCCCGAGTGGGATATTGTATCGAAGGCTTTTGCGAGGTCCAGGTAGGCTGTGTGGACCACCTTCCCCTCGTCAATGGCCTTAGTGACTGTTTCAAAGAAATCAACTAGGTTTAAGAAGCAGGATCTGCCCTTAACAAAGCCAAACTGGGTAGGATCCATTGTCTGTAGGTCCCCAATATCTTTATTTATGAGGTCCATAGTGATCCTTTCCATGGCTTTGCAGACCAATCTAGTCAGGCGTATGGGGCGATAGTTTCCAGGATCTGTTGAGGCACCACCTTTGTGGAGAGGGACCACTGTTGCTGTACACCACTCTTTGGGTACATATCCTATAGTAAGGCTGAGATTGAACAGTAGTTTTATGTTTGGGTTTAGCTCTTCTTGGAGTTCATGTAGGACGCAACCCGGGACACTGTCTGGTCCCATTGATGCTGTGTTTTTTGCTTTGGAGTGGGCAGCTTTTACCTGAGCATCTGAGATGTCAGGGGGGCAGCATTCTGCTGGGATAGATATTTGCCCTTTTGGTGGGGAGGGGGGGAGAAGTTTGCGCTGAACCTGTCAGCTAGGATATTGGCAATGTCTTTGGGTTTGGTGTATTTTTTGTCATTTTGGACTAATTCTGAGCATATCTGGGAATTCCCACCCAGGTTCCTAACATAACTAAAGAAAGCCTTGTGATTATCCTTAGTGTCCTGTGCAATTTTTCTCTTGAAGCTGGCCTTAGACGATTTTATGAGTGCCCGTAGTTTTTTGCTAATACTGATCAGAGATGCCTTCCCCTTTTGGGATTTTGCTCTATCATGTAGTAGTTTCCTCCTTCTATTGTATAGTTTGTTTATGGCTGGGGTCCACCAGACAGGACATCTGCCTTTGGAGGATTGGGACTTGGTTTTATTTGGGATTGCATGATCCATGCATTCCTGAAGGTGTTCATAGAATGCGTTTATAAAGGATTCTGCGGTCTGAGCCGTATTTTCCACAGGCCCGAGGGCTTTGAAGGATTCCACCTCAGTTTTGAGGAGTGTGAAATTTGCATTAGAGAAGTTTTTCACTGTGGTTTTCAGGGCAGGGGGTGGAGTCGGGATGTGAATATCCAGTGAGATTAGTTTATGGTCTGATCTTACCAATGAGTGATACACTTCTGGTCTGGAGCATAGAGTCCCCATGTTGGTGATGATCAGGTCCAGTATGTTTTCCCCTCTTGTGGGAGTGGTAACAAGTTGTTCCATAGCATTTGAGTTTATAAATTCTAGGAACCTTTGGGCTAGGGTATTGGAGCTAGAGTAATGCTCCCAGTCTATGTTTGGATAGTTGAAGTCGCCCAATATAATGGTGTTTGGAGAGACCTTCATATTTTCCAGTGTTCTCAGGAAGGCCGAGTGGGGTTCCTGGGATTGGGAGGGTGGTCTGTAGCAGGCTATAAACTGGAAGGCAGTTTTACCCACTGTTAGTTGCACATGGATAGTCTCTGATGCTTCGTGCTGTGCCACCAACCTGGAGGTGTGGGTATCTTTGACGAATATTGATACTCCCCCTCCTTTTGTGGTTTGGTCCAAGTTTTGGGGCCGAAAAGCATGGTATTAGGTATAACCTGGTAGTGCTGTGGTGCTCTTGGGAGCCTTAAACCAGGTTTCTGTTACTGCACAGATATCGATGTTCTCCATGCTAAGGAGAGTTTCGAGTGCGTGCATCTTGAGGTTTAGATTTCTGGTGTTGAGTAGCATTACTCTTAGTTTCTTATCCCTTGTGATACCTATGGAGGTGGGTTTGTCTTTTGAGCCTTGCCTAAAAAAGGCACTATGGGGCTAGCAAGAGCCTTTGCCAATATCTGAAAGCCCAGGGGTGACAGGAGCAAGCCGTCCCTAGTGAAGCATCATGGCTTGTCGAGCATGTCATCCCAGGCTGACAGGCATTGGATCCCCTTTGAATGACACCAATACTTAAGCCAATTGTTGAAATTGATCATCTTGTCTTCATATTGTGGCATCATTCTTGGTGAGGGTAAGATGCTACTCAAGGACAGGGTCATACCGGCCTGGGCTATATGCTCAGAGAGCTCCTCTATGTCTCTTCTCATGTAGTCCAGGGAGGTACGTCTCAGGTCATTCAAACCAGCATGGACAATGACTGGGTCATATTTGTACTTGCCTTGGAGTGACCTGAGTGCTTGTGATATGTGGCGGATCCTAGCGCCCGACAGGCAGCTCACTGTGATCTTCTACCTGTTCAGCCTGGTGAGCGGGACGTCAGTGTGCCTGATGATAGAGTCACCTATTACAAGTATATCAGGTGTGTTGTTTAGCCTTAAGGGCTGTGACTGTTTGACACACTGGCTTTGTGAGCTATGTGTTGTACGTGTTTTGTTTTGTGGTAGCGGTTGCTTGGGTGTCTGCTTTGGAGGTCTCTGCTGCTTTGGCAGATTTTTATTTAGAGCCTCAGAGTATGTTTTTGTGTGTTTATGTGTTTGGTTTGCTGTCGTGGTAGGTCTATGTGAGACTGGAATTGTAGTGAGTGTGGTTTCCTTCTCCTCCTGACTGGTTACACCAGTACTGAGTTGAGAGAGCTTAGCCTCCAGTATGGCTATATGGTTGCATCTCTCACATGTGCTGGAATTTGTTGGGAGGAGGAGAGGGTTGTCTGTGTACATGAGGCAGTTGTAACATTGCCTCAAGATTCCCAGATTCACCAGCTGGACCAGAGAGGAGATTGACAAGTGACCTTTGGCATGCTAGAATAGTATTGGAAATTCCTTTATAATTGAAAAAAAAAGGGCTAATGGGGAACAAGGTACTCAAGGGGAGTTTGTGAGGGTGTAGTGCTTTTAATTTTTTAGTGCTGACTTATATAATTGCTTTAGTGGGCAAGTGCCAGGTAACTTAAATGCAATGTGTTACAGGTAACTTAAATGCAAAAATGGCAAACAGTAACTTTCTTCCAAGTGAAACAAGGAAATAAGTACAGTAAGCAATGCAGATATCACTAGGGATCCACAGAAGCACTGAAAAGCCATGTTTTAGGTGGAATTAGCATTTCAGGGAAATAACAAGCAAACAAACAACAAGCATACAAGCAAAGCTAGATTCAGAAGGCCTGGATCTAGTCTATGCTACAGCAAACAAGGTGTACCAATTTCAGTAAAAAACAGTTCAAATATGCAGGCACTATAAGCCTTTAACCAGAAATTCCCAGCTCAGAAGGGCAGAGTCCAGCCTCTCCTCCCACAAGAGTGCAGACCACGAACCTTCTTAATGTAAAATAACTGGCCTGAAGCCCAAGTGTTTAAACCAGAACTAATATTCTTTCAGAATAACAGACACTGAGCCCTCAATCAGCAGTTCCCAACTTAGAAGGATATAAGCTACCTGTCCTGCCACCACAGTGCAGGCCACAAACCTTCCTAATGTAAAACAACTGGTCTGAAGCCCAAGTGCTTAATCCAAAAGACTTAGAATGATAGCTACTCTTTAATCAAGTTACTACCAAGCAGTAATAAATACAATTGAATACTTTAAAGAATGCCTGGATTAGTGCTCAAGTTATACATTTATATTTATATTTTTAGCAAGTATAATTCAAAGGTAAATAAAATGATCTATATTAGAAGTATGCTGAGTATTTTCTTTAGATTTTTTATTACTATTATAGTAAATGGGTAAAATTTTAGTTTTATTATCATTAAAAGACAGACAAGACATCATCTGAAAAATTTTAATTGAATCAAATAATGACAAAATTGAAGATTCATTCCCTTTTGTGGTGATAAGTATATCATCTGCAAATAACTGGATCTTAACCATTGTATCTTTATCTAACTCCAGACCTTCTATATACTTATTGTTTCTTATTTCATTTGCCCAAGGTTCCATAATGAAAGTAAACAATAGAGGAGAAAGAGGGCAACCTTGTTTGGTACCTTTTATGATTGGAATTTTATTTGAAATAAGATCCTATTTTGATATATGCAAAGGTTCCTTCATATAAATGTTTTAGTAGATTAATAAAATTATAAGAGAAATTTAGGCATTCCAAAAGAATAAATAAATAATTCCAATTTATTGAATCAAATGCAGCTTTTATATCAAGACTAATTAATGTTAGATTTATGTTTTTCTTTGGGAAAAATCAAGCTTTAATGTATGTTTCATTTATGTCAAGAATATATCTTATGGGGGGGTGGAGCCTAGCTGGCCAACTGATAGCTGTGCTTTTAGAGCTCCACAGAAATAGTTAAAAAAACAGGAAAATAATTAACTTTATCTATCAAAAACTACAAAACTTGGTAAATAAACATCAGATCTACTAGTATATCAACTTTGAAAAAAAATTTAAAGATTTTCCTGTCAAACCAACTTGGAGAAAAATCTTGCTGTGTCGAAAGAATACCCACTCTGAGACTACACTGAGAAAATAAATACATTTGATGACTTCTCCTTTACAAGAATTGTCCTTGAAAATGGATGGTTTCAAAGATAACTTTGAAAACTTAAAGTAAAGTTGCCAAAAACAAACTGAGGTCTTCAAAGAGCTCCTGCAACAGCAACAAACTAAAATATCAGACATTGAAACTTCCCTATGTGACACAGAGAGGAGATTGAAGGAGGAAGAAAATCATAGTGAATTCTTGTTACAACAAAACAACTGGCTAATCGACAAGATAGATGACTTGGAAAACAGAGAAAAGAGAACAAACATCAGAATTGTTGGGGTTCCAGAGAGAACTGAAGGTGAGGACACTATCTTATTTTTAAACTCATGGCTACCTAAAATACTAGACTTAAAAGAAGGGTTCTTCAGTGGTATAGAGAGAGCCCATAGAGCCATAGGAAAGCCAACTCCCTCTTCTTCTACTGTGCCTCCTAGATCATTAGTAGTAAAGTTTTTATCATATATAGATAACCGGTTCTTAAATCATCTTGGAGGAAAAGTCCATTAAAATACAAACAAATTCAAATCAGATTTGACGATGACTATTCTACTAGAGTATTGGACTTAAGGAAAAAAAAACTGGCCACTAGTGAAATTTCTTAAACAAAACTAAATAAAAGCTCAACTAATATATCCAGCAAAAATCAAGATCTTCCACCTAAATGAGATGAGAACTTTTAACAACACTGAAGAAGCATCTTTCTTTATCAAAAACAATAACATAGTTACAATTCCAGAAGAAATGGACTGGGCATCATCCACTTCTCTGAAAAGATCTTCGGAAAATAACTCCTGGACTGATGTAAAAAATAAGAAACAAAGGACTGAATCTAAAAATATAACATCCACCAGCTCTCTCAAAGAATCTACTAAAGTTTGAGATACAATTAAAGAACTCTGAAATGTATGTATATTAATATACTCATTTAATTGACAAAGTCAAATGAATATTCTTAATGAAATTTATATAGTATAAAATAATTCTAAAGCAATTTTACAAAATCCATGAGTAGAAATAACCTTTATCATAAATTATTGCTTTGTGTCTTCTCTAGCCTGTATTCATGAGTATGTGTATGTATGTATGTATGTATGTGTATGTGTATGTATGTGTATATGTGTTTTTGTTTGATGCTAACAAGTGTCTGCACATCCAATAGAAAGCAAATGTGGCTAATATGAAATGCCATTACTTAGATTAAACATATGTGACCTAAAGAATACTTGACATAATGTTATACACTATATATCAAAAATAGATTGTTACAAAGCATCAAGTCATGGTAACTTAAAGACAGAATAACGACTGATGTTATTATTTGCTTAAAAATGGCTGTTAAAATCAGTTAAAGGACAAATGTTTCAATGGGAAGCTATGAGTGGTTAATATTGCCTATATGAAAGAAACACGAGCTTCCGAATGAATAATCTAAATGAGTAAAATATGATTACAGTTGTCTTAAATCTTGTAAAATAGAGCCTATGTATCATAAAAGTGCTCTATTACAAGGATTTGAGTGTCTTGAAGTAATATAAATGTAGAGTGTTAAAGATTAATTGACTTGAAAATTTTGAAACTGCTTGTTTGGTGATAACCATTAAAAAATCAGTTAAAGAAGCTATGCTTCGATGTGAAGCTAGGTGTTGACAATTTAGTTTGTGTGTGGGAAGCACGAGCTTGCGAATGAACTGACTAGGCATAAATGTATGAAGTTTTCTGTCCTGCATTAAATCCTGTTGGATAGAGCATGCGTAGCAAAAAATGCTTTGATGTGAGAGATTGGGTATAGTGAAGCAGTATGTGTGCATGATTTGAAAGATTGAATACGGTGGGATGGTCTGAAGCACAGATGGCACATCTTAAGCACTGGTACTAGGTGTACGGCTTTCTGAGAGGCCCTGGAAACTCAAGATCTCTTCTGCTACAGCATTATGAGCCTACGAGAGAACTAATTCTCTTAATAACTAGTAGAGCAGATTGGTTAATGTACTGTCACTGCTTGTGCTAACAGAAACTTAAAAACATGGGTGGATGAGGTCAAGGCGGTAGACAAGAGATAAACAACAAGATAATTAAGAACAGAGAAATTTAAAGTTAAGGACATCTAATTATCATAAAATATGGTTGTTTAAAGCTAGACATTAATATCTACAAACTGAATTGCACAAAAACAAGAAATCATTTATAGTATTTATGGGAATATAACAGTAAAATGGTCATATTAAGCCGAATATACACATGTGTACACATTATGTTTTTCATTACACAATGTATAAAGACCATCATGGCAATAGCAAATTGAACATATATCCTTACTACTACACACAACTGAAGGAAATAAAAGCATTCCACAAAAAATATATCACAATTATTAATAATTAAGTTGTCACAAGATCAATAAAGCAGAACATGTAAGAAACACATCACAATTCAAAAGGTAGCTGCATAAGCTTAACTCTTTAACACCTGTGGGTCGTGGAATGCCACACCTCTAGCAGCCAGCACACATCTATACAATACTGAGCAATTTCTAAAAAATCAAGTTAAAATACACAAGTAAAACAAATATAAATGTAGTTTGGGACAAACTAAGTTGTCCTGGTCCCATGAGCAGGGGTAAAGGTGTGGGGGGTGGGTATAGAAGTTAGGAATTAATTGGAGTCTTTGCATGTAGATAAGATAGTGGGATTGTAGTGGTGGAAGGGTTAAAGCGAAAGGGAGAAGTTAAGAAAAGTAATGTAGGGGAAGGAGGGACTTATAACAGGATTAAGTGATAGGGATTAAAGGAAGTAGGTACATTTTGGCATGAGTTGGTGGTGAAGCAACAGCTAGCTCATGTCCAGATGACCTGTAGGTATTATGGATGCAGGTAGGCCTTGGATGGTGGGGAGAGAGGGGTGGTAGTCTAAATGAGTTAGTCCCCTCCCCTCTCTTTTTGTTTGTGTTTCTCTGTCTTCTTTGGGGGGGTTCCAGTGCTTAGTGTTAGTTAATTTGATGGGGTCAATGGAGATGGGGAGTCTAGGGTTGTGACAGGAATTTGTAGTATGGAAGTTTGTTGAAAGGGTTACTGAAAGAAGAGTGTATGTGGGTGAATGGTTGGCAGGTAGTGTACATATGAGTGTGGTGCTTGGCTTACCTGGGTACTGGTTTTGATTTGCTGGGGGTCTGGTAGGCATGGGGTTGCTGACATTGCTTGCTGGTGGTCCGGTGGTGTCTCTGGTTGATTTGCTGGGTTCATAGCTGTCTCCATACTTGATAGGGCCATGCGGTTGCTGAGGTTACTTGCTGGTGGTCCAGTGGTGTCTCTGGTTGATTTGTTGGGCCCAACGCTGTCTTGGTACTTGGTAGGGCCATGCAGTCAGGTGGCAGCCATGTGGCTCGGCAGTCTGGTGGTTTGTACATCCTGTTGGTTGAGGGAGGCTATTCGTGTCCTTTGTAGCAGTTCTGGACTCCTTAGCATTGGGTGTAGTGGGTAGAGGATCTCCTCATGCTCCCTGGTGGGTTCATGCACCTCTGTGGCCATTCTCTGGTCTCCGGGGTCGGGTTGCCAGTTTACGCACATGCACGCTGAAAGTAGCGGCCATTAGGGTAATGGGTAATGGCTCCACTGACTCGTTCGCATGGGTGGTAGTGGTTAGAGGATCCCTTAGTGCTCCCTGGTGGGTTTGTGTGGTTCTGTTGCCATTCTGCAGCTGTTTGGGCCTTCAGTTTGTGCATGCAAAGTTGAGGCAACGGCCATTACCTCTAGTTCGGCTAAGGGTTTTGCTGTGCAATGAGGAGAAGCAGGGTATTCCAGGCTCAATCGCTGTTTGGATGGTGCTTGAGTTTGGCTGTGCTGCTGCAATGGAGGTGGATATAATATAGGCACAAGGTTTTTTTTTTTTTTTTACATCCAGTTTGTTTATCTGAAATGAGTTAGTAGCTGAAGGGAAGTGTGTGTAGCTGAAGTGTGAAGTGTGTTTTAGGGAGCTGAATATTTTAATGCATGGGTGTCAATGTATAAGTGTAATAGTTTAGTGGTTAGAGTGCCTGCTTTGCATGTAATTATTCAAGGGGTTGCCCTCAGCTGCAGGGTACAGGTAGGTAGGGGAGTTGGTGGAGAGAGGTGGTGCATAGGGCAAGGCAACATAATAGGGGTTGGGGGTGGAGTAGGGCAGTTTGGTTCATGGAGCAACATTAACATTATGTGTTTCTTTCTTACAGATGGATAATAGTTTTTCATTTGGACAATATGGCTGTGGTGAGAGTATTACAAAAGAAGATTGCTAAGTCGAGCTTGTTGTTGTTGGTATTATGTAAACTGGTTTGGCAACTGAAAGGGTCAGGAGGTTTGTCAATCAGAGATTGGCTAGGGAGTTAAGAATTTTGAGGATACATATCATTGAACATAGAACTTTTGGGGATAGAGAGGAGGTCTGGTATCGAACAGATGGGGTTTATCTTAATGAGGTAGGATTGGATCTGTTTAATCTGCATTTGAAACTTTTTCTAGAGGGAATGGTTGGTGTTAAGCTTTAGGAGGGGGAACAGCCTGGGGACCAGGTTGGTGGTGGAGAAGAGGCACAGGATTGTCCTCTTCTGTTCCCCCTCTAAGGAAGGTGGTTATTTATTGGTTAATGATTGTTTGGTCAGGAGGTGAGCAGGTACACTACCTATTTAAGTGCTGGGTGAGTAGGTACACTGCCATAGTGAAGGACGTATCAGGGTGAGTAGGTAGGCTGCTCTGAGGTATATTCATCCAGGGTGAGTAGTTACGCTGCCCTGAGATTATTGCTGATGAAGATAATTAATGCTGTTTTGTGTGCATAAGTTCATTGTACAATAATGTTCAATAAAGTTTGTCAAATGGCTTTATGTGTTTGGTGTGGTTTATTTAAGGGGGGGTGGGACAAATGTAGTTTGGGACAAACTAAGTTGTCCTGGTCCCACAAGCAGGAGTAAAGTGGTGGGAGGTGGGTATAGAAGTAACAAATTAATTGGAGTCTTTGCACATAGGTTAGATAGTGGGATTGTAGGGTGAAAGGGTTAAAGAGAAAGGGAGAGGTTAAGGGAAGTGATGTAGGGGAAGGAGGGACTTAGAACAGGATTAAGTGGTAGGGATTAAAGGAAGTAGGTACATTTTAGAGTGAGTTGATGGCCCTCCCACCCTCCCTTTTTTGGATATGGATGGAAGATGTTGGGCATTTTAAGGTGGAGAAGAGGGACAGGGTTGTCCTTTTCTGTTCCCCCTCTAAGGAAGGTGGTTATTCACTGGTTAATGATTGTTTGGTCAGGAAGTGACCAGTTATGCTGCTTATTTAAGTGCTGGATGAGTAGGTACACTGCCCCAGTGGAAAAGGTATCAGGGTGAGTATGTACGCTGCCCTGAGGTATATTCATCCAGGATGAGTAGTTACATTGCCCTGAGATTATTGCTGATGAAGATAATTGATGTTGTTTTGTGTGCATAAGTTCATTGTACAACATTGTTCAATAAAGTTTGCCAAATGGCTTTATGTGTTTGGCGTGGTTTATTTAAAGGGGGCCGGGACAATTATCTTTTGGATAGTAAACACTATTAAAAAGGTAAAATGTTACAATGGTTTGTTCTTACTATTAAAAAGGTACAAACAATAATGTTAACAGTAAGAAGTCTTTTTTATTACAGAACTAGTCAGTCATTCAATTCCCTACATTAATAAGGTAATACAGTAATGGCAGAATTCCATTTTTCTCTAAAATTTCACAAATTTCTGTTTATTGGAAACTGTACAAATAAACATATAGTTTCAAACCTCTTGTTAGCCAGGCATGAGCTTTCACATGGCAGAAAGAAATACCTTTCAGAGTACAGTTTACTGAGATTTAAATATAAAAAAATGATTCTTATTTGCTCATATCAATAGCATAAATAATAAATATCGCTCAAGATATACAGTTTACAGACTGAGATTTGGGATGTCTTGCCATTGGGAGGAAGCCTTATCAAAGTCATTTTCCTCCATGTGGCGATCTTTTTTGATTCTTAGACTGCATTACTGAAGAGATTTCCAGCATGGAGAACAGTTTTGCAGGCAGAAATGCATGATAATGTAGGAACCTGGAGAGTGCCTCATGCTAATTAGTCATGTGCTTTTGTTGGTTAATGCTAGTAGTATCTGATTTATAATGCGAAACAAATCAGACAATCACTCAGCTGTGTAAAGCTTCATTTTGGGCTAAAAAAGCCAGCATTCACCCATTCATTCCTATAGAAGGAGTCATGATGCAGATAAGGTATATATAGCAAAGTTGGGAAACTGCAGAGTTATCATCATAACATCTAACAACCACACTCACGAAACAAACCTATTATCAGAAGGGGAGGAGAGAAGGAAACAACAAATACAATAAACTACAACACTAAGGCAGTCAGAGGTCACAGAGATCTGAGAAATGTCTTTCTTGGAAGGAAAATTAAAAGATTAAAACAAAGACTGACCTCTGTTCTCTGTATTTCCCCCATTGTTCTTGAATTAAATAATATCACATAAATAAATCATAATTAGAGAGGCATTTATTTTTATTAGGAAGGACACACATACATAATGACAACAAATGTAGTTAAACTTTAAACTAAAACAGAATTGTCTAATATAACATGCACTAGAGACAAAGCCATGAAATTAAACAATACATATTTACTTGGATCCACAATATATACTGTAATATACATACTTGAGATTTTATTCTTGACACAAAATGATTACCTATGAATCTATGTTACAATGTCTCATTTATTTTTATTTGACTTTCACATAAAATGTGACAAAACACATAAAATATGAAAATTAGATGAGTATACATTAACAGAGAGTTAGCATTAAATGATGAATGTATTATAACAATGTTTAATTAGCAAATGAAACATTTACTGTCATTTATTTACATACAGGGATATTATTTATGTGAGGAAAAATGAATATAAATTGAAATATAAGAACAAAATTCCACATGCAATAAGAATAAATTGGAAACTTAAATGTTTAGCATATATAACTAAATGTTGATTCAATTATATAAAGCTAAAAGATCGATCTCCAACAAATTTAATATGGAGCACAAAGAAATTTGCCTTTTAAGACATGAGGGATAATCTGATAGATTTTTGTGTCTATCAGATTAGGAATGTATATCATTCCATGTGTGATAAATGAAATATTGAAATATTGAAATTTTGGGCTACATTGTTGAATATAATTGTTTTCATGTTGCACTTTATTTTTCTTTTATGGCCTGAACTGAACTAAATTATAAGTGTTTATAAACAGAAATCCAATCTGATCAAGCTTTGTAGATAGGAAAATAATTCATCTCAACTAAAATGTTATGAAAGAAGTCTGGGTATTAACATATGTACTAGTAAAATTTAAACCTAGCAAATCATATGGACTTGACACTACTTTCCTTAAACACTAATGGTCTGAATAATCCAAAGAAATGATCAAATCCATTAAGATATTTAAGACAAAAAAGCACAAGTGATCTTTCTTCAAGAGACTCATTTTAAAACAAACAACAAGCATTTATGAAACCCAAATGAGTATTTAATGTTAGCTCACTCCTCATATAAAATAAAATCTAGAGGAGTAATGATCCTATGGAAAAATATATTATTAACCCTCAAATCATATATAACTATGAAGATAAAGAAGGACTCATAACGATTGTTATAATAAAATGCAATAACTGAATTTGGACACTAGTAAACCTATGCTGGTTTCTGGGCATAGGAACAAGGACAGTGAAAAACATTTAGATCTCATCAGCATAATGTATAAAGGTAATATGATAATAGGTGGTGATTTTAATTATATTATAGATAACTCTGAGACCACCAATAAGCAAAACAGCTCATAAAGTGGAATGAAAACCATAAAATAATAGACAGATTTAAATTGAAAGAAAATAACTCACTATTATTTTCCCATCAAGATCACAGATTTGGCACTCAAACAAGTATAGATAAAATGTACATATCTCAAGACCTAAACATAAAAATAAATACTTTCTCAATAGTTCCATGTCCCTTATTGGATCATAGAGCATTTATCCTTAAAATTCAAGTAGACTTCAAGAAACTAACACATATGGCAAGAATACCAGCTTACATCACAAACTTGAAAGATTTTAAACCTTGGTTACTTACAGAGCTACAATTTTTTTAGATACTAATTATACTAATGAGCTTAATATAATTATGACATGGGACACTTTAAAAAAATATATATATATATATATATGGTAAAATCCTCACATGGTTTAAAAATAAATCAAAAGAAATGGAATCAGAATTACACAACATACAAAACCAACTCTCAAAAATAAATAATGACTCAACAAATACAAACATTAATAAAAAGAACATTGATGAATTAAATAAAAAAATAATGAAATTTTAACTCATAAAACTAATTTGGCATTAGAAAATTAAAACTAAATTCATATTCTGTATCTCCTAGACCTATGCACAATCTAGCAATGAGAATCAAAATGCAGTCTAGAGCAAATAACATCACTAACATCATTCATGAAGGGGAAAAAAATATCAGATATAAGTGATATTCTAGATGCTTTCAAATATCATTTTACTGAACTCTATAAAACTGATAAAAATCAAACTAATAATTTAAATCAAGAATTAAACTTCAATACAAATAAAAAAATACCAGAAGTTAAAATTAGAAATCCAAAAACAAATTTCACATAAAGAAGTTATAGAGAAAATTAAAGAAAGTAAAAATAATAAAGCCCCAGGGATTGATGGTATTATAATTGAAATATACAAAATCTTTCCATCGTCTATAACCTCATTTTTTCATAAAGCTCTACCTGAAGTCCAAACACAAAACATAATACCACCATCTTGGAGATATTCATTAATCACTCCTATAATAAAAGAAAACAAAGATCCAACACAATGTAGCTCTTATAGACCAATATCTATACTTAATAATGATTATAAAATATTTATGGCTATTCTTGTGAACAGAATCAAAAACATCTATGATACAAATTATAAATGAAGATCAAACAGGTTTCATATATAATAGGCATCCTATGATAATATACAAAGCATATTAACCCTTACTGACATCCTAAATAGAGAGAAACAAGAAGCCTTACTAATTACTTTGGATATAGAGAAAGCTTTTGATTCCTTAAAATGGGATTACTTGTTTAAAGCATTAGAACTCTATGATTTCCCTCATCTTTTTATTTCATTGATACAGAATATTTATAAATATAATCTAGCATATGTAAAATTAGGTCCTTTCACTTCTAAATCCATAGCACTAACAAAAGGTACAAAACAAGGTTGTCCTATGTCTCCAATACTATTTCCATTAGCTATTAAATTATTTGCCTCCTTAATATGCAGCAATCACAAAATAGAAGGTATAAATATATATATATAGAAAATACAATTCCAAAATCATGTTATTTGCAGATGATATACTACTCACGTTGGGTCTATATTAAAATACTGAAACCTCACATGAATACCTAAATGCCGATACATAAATAGCAAACCGCAAAAACACCGAACGTCATGAAGCGTGAAATTTGAAATATCGAATTGCCATAGTTGACCAACCCCACCACCTGCTAAATACTACCTACCCAAACAAAATAAATAATCCACACTTCCCCATATCTACACTTCACCCGTATATCCCATATCCTAATCAAACATTCAGTACACACAAATGTATCTAACTATAAACAAACAACACCCAACTATGGGAAAAGTATAATTTACATATACATTCAGCTACACAACTATATTACTATACATACACTTAACATAACTCTACTTCTAACCCTAAAGTAAAGGTTGCATGTATTACTAGGTATGCACTTACCTTTACCCGCACCTTAATTGTAAAGTCCGTAACTATTGCACATTTACATTAGGGAGCTATACTGGACAAGGGTCAATTATGACAATTCGATATTTCAAATTTTGCACTTCAGGATGTTCGGTGTTTTCACGGTTTGCTATTTATGTGTCGGTGTTTAAGTATTCATGTAATTGAGGTTTCACTATTTTAATATAGACCCCTAAATTTGACCACATCAAAAAAATCTTTAAAAGAGCTGGACACATAGGTTGAAAAGTTTTGTTTCATTTCAGGATTTCATTTTAATAAAATGAAATCAAATTTTAGGATATTGAATAAAAAAGTGATTTTCTGAGAGAAGACAATCAAATAATTGGCAAACAAGTTTCCACCTTAAACTATTTAGGTATAATCTTAGGTATAAAAAATGAAAAAAAACATAACTATAAATTATAATAATATTATAAACACAATAAAGGCTAATGTAGTAAAATGGAACAGAATGTATTTAACCTTTGAAGATAGATTGCCACTAATAAAGATGATATTACTTCCAAAAAATTATATATAGCACAATCCATTCCTGTAATACCAGATAAATACTTTTTAAAAGAAATAAACATATTACTGTTAACATTTGTTTGGTATCCCAACAAAAACAGAATAACTCTCTCACATCACATCAAACCCTGGGAACAAGAAGGGATTAACTTCCAGACATTGAATCTTATATTAAAGCCTCTATTTTTGGAAGAATTATAAATTTGATAGACCCAAATTATTCTTTCAATTGGAAAACTTTGCACACTATTATCTATACAAATGAAAATACCATATTAAAAAACCTAATGTTAGATTATCACATTAATAAACCATAACTTATCTTTTGTGTTAGTTTCCAATATAATCTAACAAAACCTACTAAATTAAAATTCATAAATTACGTTTAATTCATTTAAAAAATTGTAAATTCTAACACACAGATAATACTTTTGATGTAATTGTTATATCCTTTTAGTGTTATAAAAAACTTCCATAACAACATACATAGAATGATCTTCACTACATGGGAAGCAAAAAAATTTACTTGTTGGCAACAATGTATTAATAATCAAAAAGTTGTAGACAGCCAACATATAATAAAAACATATGATCTCTCTCCATTAGATTGGCTCATACTTCAAAGTGTACTATTATACACACAAGATCTATGCAGAATAATCAATAATTCTTCCTTTAAAGATAAACCTAAATTTATAAAATATTTGAATGAAATAATTTATAATAATCAAAACTGGGAAAACTTAACTTTGAAATTATATAAACTTTTAATAAATTATAAAGTTAAAACCAAGCAGAAGTTTTGAAACTTGATTACTAAAGGATAAACAATAAATTTATCCATGGAAAATAAAAATAAAATGTTATACTCTATTAAATTAACAATTGACATGCAATTCTGGAGAATTTACACATGGAAATTTCTGCATAGATCATTCTATGCACCTAATAAATTAGCCACATTTAATTCTTCTAATAGTGTCATATGTTAAAGATGTTTACAAGCATGTAAAGCAGATTGGATACACATATTTCATGAGTATTGCAAACTTAAAAAATTCTGGGAAGATATTAGCAACTTCCTACAAGCTATATTTTTAGATACATTTGTGTTATCCAAGTCTTTAATATTATTGAATGTCATTGAGAGTCTGGAATTGAAAAATAACAACTTATATCTTCTTTGGAATATACTAGCAAATGCTAGGAAATGTATTTCTAGGAAATGGAAATCTAATACCAAACCATCTTTTGAAGTGTTTTTAGCACTACTAAAGGAAACAGCGCTGATAGAAACTAAAGTAAAGGAACAAAGGATTACACACAAGATATGCAGCAACAATCCATGGAAGAAAATATTATCTCTCATTGTGATATTAAATATGAAATCAGACTCTTCATAATTGTAAAAGAAAAAGAAGAATGGAAAATATTATTTTCTTTTATATGACATCATCTAGATTAGTTTGGATAATTTTGTAATTCATTTTCAGGCCAATGTAAATATTGTACATACTTGTCTTGTTCTAATTATTAGATATTATTTAATACGCTCATGATATATCTTAATGAAAAATCAATAAAAACATTTTTGAGTAAAAAAAGAATATATCTTATGCTCTTGCATTGTTTTATATTTGGAGCTTTTCTCATTTGGGCTTTCACTTGAAAAGGAGCTCTGCTTAATTGTCCCAAAAAAATGTAAATAAATAAATGAATGAACAATTTTCTTGCTAATGCTATAAATCTACCTTTCATACTTTCAGTGAAATGTCCTTTTATTTGACCAGAAAACTAGTAATTTATTTCACTAAACTGCAACATAAAATTAACTCACATCAATTCACAGCCATTGTCTAATAAAGAGATTTTGTGCCTTATGTTTTTGTAATATGCTTTATGAGTTATTTCAAATCATTTGAGGTGAAAGTTTACAGCACCATTTTGTAAGGAAGCTCACATGAAGAAATTGGATTCCTGCAGTAGAAGATTTAGGAAGAAATGGTTTAAGTAATTCTGTGAAGGGATCACTGTCTGTAGGGTATTCCCTCTTTCCTCCTAGCATGTCTCACAAATCTCTGAGGTGTGCATGGAGGAGTTATACATCTGCTTAATCAAAATTTCCATTTCAAATTAAATTAAACAGGTTTGAACACACAATCAGTTGTCTTCAATGGGTTCATGCTCATATAAACATTTTCTTCTATCATGGAGCACACATCAAAATTCAAAACTAACATTCAGGTGTAACAGAGCTATTGAATTGGTGTTACTGGGTTGTTGAAATGTAGGACATGTGAATGTAATCATTTGCATATACAGTACAATACTGTCTCTTATTCGATTTTGGAATGGTATTTGTTGTTGTTGCTTTGCCCATTGTCTAAATTATCCATATTAAAAAATT
The DNA here is from genome assembly GCF_019279795.1 of Protopterus annectens. Classification (NCBI taxonomy): domain Eukaryota; kingdom Metazoa; phylum Chordata; order Ceratodontiformes; family Protopteridae; genus Protopterus; species Protopterus annectens. Next base: position 108,628,630 of record NC_056740.1, on the reverse strand, counting down.
AGTTTTTTTAATTTTAATGCATATATGTACAGTTTAAGATATTTTTGTGATATATTAGCATGTTTCTCAATGGTATTCATGATTGTAACAATCACAGATCGTGTTTTCAAGCTAGACAAGCACAAAAATTGGGTTTGCTTTACCACAACCAAACTTTTTTGACTTCTAGTGCTAGGCTCTCCCTGGCACAGGCTCTTTTTCTCCATCCCTTTGCTATGTCACCCCAGTCCTAACTAACATTCAGTCCTCTACCCTGGCCAAACTACAACAAACTTACCACAAGATAGCAAGATTTGTCACCAACTCCCCTTATAACTCACACCATTGCCTTGCACTCAACTCTCTAAAATGGCTAGAACTTCCACAACAACTCCTATCACAACTTCAAATCACTCACCGAATACTACACAAACCATCCTCTTGTCCGGCTCTCTCCTCCTTAGTCTCAACCTATACCCCCAACTATATACTCCGCACCTCAAACCAAAAGCTCCTAGACACTTACCAACCAAGTAAAACTATTGGTAAACTACTATACAAATCCTCTATATTCCAAGCATGGAATAAACTCCCAACATTCCTATGCTCCATTACCCACCCCATACACTTTAAACAAGAACTCAGACTTCAATTACTTAACACCAAAACTTGTTTATGTCATGACCTCAGCTAATTCCACTACAATCTCGTACCATTATTTTTTTCCAATTTCTTCCCTCAGGCCTTAGCATTTTAATCTACCTCCTGCCACCCCTTCCACCTTATACAATGCATTCTCATCTCTCATCTCACAATTATACTTCACATCAAACTTTGATTAACTGCTCTGACAGTATTATTTCTCTGAGGATTCATCACACAAAAAAAAAAAAATATTGTTGTTTATACATCTTCTGATATGATTTACCTTACTTATTTTGTTGTTTGTATCCCACACAGTGTATTTATATGTATTTATACTGTGTATATAATAAATTTATATGTAATTGCATTAAAAACTTCACTTTTATGTATTATTAACTGAATTGTTATGTAATGCAAATTGAATTTCTTTGTATTTTAAACTATTTGTAACTGGAGCTTTTCTCCTCAGGTCTCCACTGAAAATGGGTCTCTGGCCCAGCTGGACTAACCCAGTTAACAAATGTCAATAAATAAATAAACAGACAATCCATTTTAGCGTAGCCACATTGGTCTATTGTTATATTTTCAGATTAGATTGTGGTAGTCTAGTGCAAAGCAAGATTATATTTTACTTAATTTCTGTCTTGGGATCAGAAAAAATTGCAGCACTTCTCTGCCTTTTCAATGTATGCCTCTGATCTCAAGATAGAAATGAAGTATAATATAGTGCTGCTTTGCACATATATCAAAATTCAAAAAAATATTTTTAACATAGATTATTTTTTGGCATAACAAGAAACCAATATCTGGATCCACAAAATAGTGGACAGTTCTCAGCAGTTTATGTACACAGAAAGAGATGAGTTCACAACAGCTTGTCGAGCGTAGTAATTACTGAAGAGAAAAAAAGCCAGTGCATATGATTATAAGGGAGATAATCACATCTACAGGCTTTTTTACTGTGTAAGATTGTAGTACAGTGGGGATTGGGGACTCTACCCTTTTCTCACTGTATTGTGATCTTGGTATTGATATATATAGCTAGCAGGAGGTGTGAGAGTGTGAAGGTTGCAGTCCCCAATGTGTGTGTGGGGGGGGGGGTACTAGTGGGCTTCCTCATTTAAAAAATATGTTTGCAATGTGTTTCCTTTGGATTTTGATCTTCTGGTGATGGAGCAGTTGTGTTTGATCATTTGCTGTTCAACGCTGTAGTTTTTCAAAGCAGTGTACAACTTTCATATATACATGCATATACATATATTTATATCTATCTATATATATTTATATCTATCTATATATATATATATATATATATATATATATATAGGGGTTCATGTAATTTCATCTAACACTCTACTTATCTTAACACAACCTCTTTTTTCCACAAAACAAAGGATTACTCCTGTAGAATTAGAGTTGATTATCTTATTTGATAAACGCCTAGCAGATACAAAATATTTGATGCAACTATTACAAGAAGCATAGGAAAAATCTTTTCACAAAATCTCAGGGTATTTGTGATTTCATGTTTTTCTGCAGAATACAACTGCCCAGAGACAGTCTGTGCTACATAGAGGGACAGGAAGTAACCGTAAAAAAATTATTTATTATTTTTTATTTTACATTTGTTTACTAAGAAAGTCTGACTGCACACATGTCCTTTATCAGTGAAGGCCCAGGGAGAAAAGCAGCAAATAACATACAGCAATAACTAGTGCAGTAGTAAATATAGTATAAGAAGTAAAATACTAGCTTAGACTAGGTCAGATAATACACAAAAGTTTAAACAATTGCTAGGTGATCACAAAGTTAAACAGGTAAGTATAAAGACATAACAACATTATACATACTTGTGTAACTAGAGATACCAAGTGACACTCCACAAATATACATTTTTTTTCAAATAGATTGCAATGAGAACTCAAAAATATTTCCTCATACCAGCAGTGTAATAGTAATGAGAAATGTTAGTATCCATTGAGGCATTGTGTAGTTAGAATAGACAGAGGGAGGTGATGCAGTCAGAGTTTCCTATAGAACACATAGAGGGAGTTGTAGTTTGTAAGTGAAACAAGGTAGTAGCAAGGTCAGAGAGAGATGTTAGTCAGGAGAAGAGCAAGGACACAGCCATTTGTTGAATAAGTGGATTTTAGTGTTTTTTTTTTTTTAACTGGGCTAGTGATGTAAAGGTTGTAATGTTTTTTGGTAGTTCATTCCAGATTTTTCCTATATAATTTGAGAAGAGGGACTCTCCTGCTTGATTTTTGGATGCATTGATTTTATGTGGTATTTGTTAGTGGAGTGTAAGGCCCTGTTAGTGACATATGGTTGAAGTAATATTTGCAGGGCAGGTATTTTCTCAGGTTCAAGGAGGATTTTACGGGCTATGCATAACTGGATGTAATGAAGGAGTTGGGGGGCTCTAGACAGTTGAGCTGTTTGAGTGCTACACAATGGTGTGTTCTAGCAGCTAAGTTTGTAACATATCTAGCAATTCTGTTATAACAGGATTCAAGTTTTGCTAGCTCAGATTTTTTTAGATTTGTAAGTATGGGGGCTGCTTACAGTAGTGTGGAGATTAAGTGAGTTTGGGCAATGGCAGTCTTAGTATTTTTAGTAAAGTAGTGTTCATTTTTATACAATGTTCCAAGTGTTTTATGTACTTTCTTTACAGTTTGTGAAATGTGAATATCAAGTTTTAGTCTGCAATCAATTTCGACTCCTAAAAGTTTGGTGTGAGGTGATAGGGATATGATGGTGTTATTTAGTGATACAATGTTATAAGAATTAGTGGGTGGGGCTGATTTAGTGGGGTGGCAGATCATGAGTTTGTTTTTTTTTGGATGTAATATTAGTTGTGCGTTTCTGAGGCAGGTCTCAGCTGCTAGAAAGGATTCTTGTGTTAGATTATGAAGTTCTTGAAGTGAGAGAGCAGTGCATATCACTGTCAAGTCATCTGCATATTGGATGAGAGAGGCTTGTGGGGCTGATATGTGAAGGTTATTTGTAAATACTGAGAATAGCAGTGGGCCTAAGATAGAGTCTTGAGAGATGCCTAGGGTCACTGGCAGTAACGGTGATAAAGTTTGTTGCCAAGATACTGCTTGCTAGTGTCCAGTAAGGTAATCCTGAAACCAGGCATGGGTAGAATTACAAAAGTTTATTTCGGAGATGATGTTTAGAAGTTTATTATGAGAAATCATATCAAAGGCTATTGAAAGGTTGAATAAAATAAAGGATACATAGTTATTCTTGTTCCTGTGATAATTGACATCATTGGTAAATGACATTAGGGCAAAAAGAAAAAACAGACACTTGTCTCCAAATGATGCAGCTCTGTCCAGTAAATACCCCTAGAAGAACACAGCCAGGAACTCCAGTCTCCAGCAGCTCACACACAAATTCTGAGAATATAGGTTCATAGGTTCATAGATAAGTAATTAACTAGCTGCCCTTGAGAGCCATTTTAAGCCTAGCCAGTTATCCCTTGGGAGACTCAAACCCTGCACTTTGTGTTTGTAAGGCAAACACCTTAACCATTAGGCCACCCTTCCAACTATAATATATAGTCCTTTGACACTCAATCCCAGTCTCAAAATACATCTGAAAGTTGAAGACCATTGCTTAGTAGTAGAACCATCCATCCAGTCCCAAACAGAACAAGCCCAATACCCTTTGCGGATCTCACTACTAGTACTTGGACCAATAGATGACCTATAGTTCTTTTTTAAATAACTTTGCCATGCAGTTTTTCCCTCTTGTCTAAGTCCTAAACTTCCATGGCATTGTTCAATCAAGGACAATCAGTGAAGCAACTAAATGAAGACTTTTTGGCCATAAGTAAACATAGAGAACTCAGTGCAGAGTGATGCACTTATTTAAATGTATTGTAATGGTGTGAAACCTGTAGCAGTATCACAATCAGATTATTTCTTTCTCACCAGAAGCACTTCACTGATTAGCCACCTGATCAGCTCACTTGTTTTAAAAGTTGTTCTCTGACTTGCCCATTTACCGTTATGTCAGTTGGCTGTATTTCCAGTATTTGAGTCAATCCGAGAATGCAAAGCAGAGCCACTGCTGCTCAATGTGGAACACTTAAGTGTATATGTGTAAAGATAAAGGTATCTCTATATTCTTAAAAAAATCACCTCCAGATTCATCAGCCAAGATAACAACCTGGAACTCTTCCGAATGCAGCTTACTACATCATAGCAAAATAATTGACCCAATCTATGCCCCCTTTGGCCCGTACTTCCAGCTAACTAGTATAGGGTACATATGTATTAAACCAAACACCATTCTCCCAGGAGACTTAAACTACCCTTCCATAGGCTGGGACATTAGTACTTCCTCAAGCATGTATGCACAGACATTTCTGGCTTTCATCTTTTCCAGCTGTCTGGACCAGTTAGTCTGCAACCTAACCAGGTGAGATAAAATACTGGCTGACCTTAAACAGGGCCTGTCAAACCCCTCACAGAAACTATTCAGTATCAGCCTCCTATAGACTTAATGCCAGATGAATGGATGACAGGAAGAGTCATTCCCCTCCACATTTGTGGAGCCTTAACTCATCCAGGAAATTACGGCCACATATCTGTTCTAGTATCATCACATAATGTTGTTTTGAGGCACTACTGTTCTTCTTCATTGCCACCCATTTCCTTCATGACATGCTATAGACCTGAGTAATTCCTTGAACTCTTGTTTTTTCTCTTCAGTCTACTTCCAGGTTTTCGCTCTAGTCTCAGTTGACCTTAGAGCCTTCTCTGACCACTGCTTGCTGCTGATTGTGACAACCAGTGGTCTATGCTGTGGGCCAGTTATTTCACTAGGGATGACTTTGGAATAACTGATTTTTACCCCAATGCACTTCCCCTTGTGACTAACTGTCTTACTGAACCATTAGTTACCCACCATCAAGCCATTTCCCATGTGGCTCCAGGCAGTCTTCATATTCAATCCTTTCTGTCCCGATATATGCACTTTAGTCCCCATTATCAACACTAACTCATATTGTCATGTTTTATCTAGTAGGTCCTGCAGACATTGCCTGAATGTACTCTTTTTCCTTGCTGTCATAAACCTGCTCTGGGTCATAGACTAAGATTATGAATTTTGCCCACTCTTTAAAATGATGTCTGATTGCCATGAGTCTGTCACTAATTCTGATTACATCCCTCACTGTCCTTCCATTTTGTCTCCAGAATGCAAGGGATGTCCAGCCTCTTCCTTACCATCATGCCATCTGTATCCAAGCTGTGACCAGTCAGTGTAAAACTGTACTGACTGTAACAATCCTTAGCTCATGTTGGGTTGGTTGATTGGTTTTATGTTCAGCCTTCAATCAATAGCACTATCCCAGGTAACCTAAGCTGGCAAATAGACACCAGCTGGCAAGTAGCTTATTGATCCAGGGCTGCTGGGTTTTATGGCAGGCATCACTAGCCAACTGGAGCACATAGAGCCCTCCCACCATGAGTGAAGATCCCTAGAAGCAGGAAAGGTCATCAGCTTATTACTGGCAAATACCCAAGCTCATGTTTGGTGGCATTAGTTAGCACAGCCAAATCAGCTAGATTCAATTTTTACACCACAGTCTGTGATCCATGTTCTCCAATCTAGAGGACACTACACACCACAGTTGATGTCCAAAGTGATTGGTCTATATAGCTCTTCCCCCAATAAGGACCATCTAGTGTCTGTGCTGTTGCCCACAGCTCCATTCTTGGATGAGTTTGAGGTGGAAATACTCAGCATTTTTTGGGGAGGTTAGAGTAACCCTTCAGAGATACAGAGAGAACATGCGAACTCCACATAAGCTGTGGCTAGAGGTGAAGACCTTAACCATTATGGCAATTGTGTCATGTTAGTAACACTCCTGAAAGTCAATGCAGTAGCTGAGGACATAGGAACCTGAGTTGGAACTGTCCTTTGATCATCATGTATCCACTATCACCAAAGAGCTGTACACTGCATTAAATTCTAATATAAATCTGTGAGGTAAAGACCTTAACAATTATGCCAAACTCTTAAACTAAAAATACAGTACATCCCAAAAAATTTCCTCTGAAGAGACCATGTCAACCAGAAAACTTGCACTCTGCTCTAAATTGTAGAAAATCACTTTCTCCATAAAATAAAAGTGACGACTTTGAACTAGCTTTTGGAATAAAAGCAATTTTTTTCAAGTTTCACATCAAATATCACAAACATTTCTATATATAATAGAAATTTATCAATCACATTATAAAAATCATCATATGACAGCAGTAGTAATAACAGTTTTTAAAACCATAAAAACAGTTCATCAAAAAACACACAAAATTCTTTTGAGTAAGGTTTTAAAACAACTTTATTGTTTAAAGCCAAACCCAGTGTAGTGCTAACTTCCAACTGCAACCATGCTACACTCAACAATAATTCATTTGCAAATTTTCCTCTTTTGTTACTTTTATTTGCTTTTTGTAGGACCATAAATGTAAATTTGTATTCACGGGAAGCTCCAGTAGCATATCTAAACAGGACATTTTTCTGTTCTTTATAGCTCATGCATGCTGCAAGATGTAAAGTTCTCAAGGGTCTGTCACAAAAGGAGATACTGTCAGCACAGCTATCTGGAATACTGTAAATAATTATATGTCATCTGTGAATATCAACATGATTCATATAAGATGCTTATATTACAAATGTGTTAGAATTATATGTCATATATACATCAAACTAGGTTTGTACAGACGTGTGTCAAAAGGATAGTTTATAAAGTATCTGTGCTTAAAATGTAACCACAACACACCCCACTGGAACAGAACAGGAATGTACATGCACTATTGTAACTGGTTAAATGTATATATTTTAACAATGGAAACTGGAACACAGGAGGTTATCTTCAGTCCAGCAAAACTTCAGAAAAATAGCTAAAATTAAATTACTTTATAGCTACAGAATAAAAGATGATAGCTTTCACTTTCAATGCAGCATGGAGATACATTGCCTAAAACTAGGAAACTTTCTGTGTTGTCTTAGAAGTGTTTTATTGTTTTATGATATCCAGCATCTGCCAAAAATCTGAGTAAAAGCCCTTGTCTATGTATTTTTACAGGTAGATGCTAAATGCGACCAGCTGCCATCAATGGTTGTTTTCAGCCTGGGGACTAGAAGTCAGATGACAAAAAATGATATCATTCTGCAAGCTATCCTAGTAACATTTGAAACATTAATTTGAGAGGTGTCTTAGACAGACATAGCATTCTGTATTCTGTTTTGGATCTGACAACAACTAGATCCATTCACCACACATCTGCCTTGCTCTGATAAAGTAAGCTATTAGGGAATAGTATAGTACTTCTGGTAGATTCAGTCAGAAATACAGAAAAGCTTAGTTTAGATATTTTTCTTTATTTATTGGAGACTGTCCTGCAATGTTATTTTAAATATTTCCTGTAGTTTTGAACTCTGTCACTGTGAATATATACTGAGTATTTTCTTGTTGTTTTATTTATTATTAAATATGTTTCAACCTTTCATTGTGGCTGATCTGTCTAGAGACATATTTAAATTTTGAGAGTACTTGCATATTTATTTAGTGACACTATGGGCCACTCCTAATAGCCTTGCTCTTGGTCAGACTACCATTTGCGTTAATATTAAAATTACACAGTAAGATTGGACACCCTTTGTTAAAGGCCTTAAAGTATCTGATAAGGAGTTGGCTGGTGGCAGTGATAACTACCTTATAGTATGGGCAAAAAGGGGGCATAGTTAGTAAACTTGTGCCAGCCTTTCCAAGGTGTGTGTGTGTGTGTGTGTGTGTGTGTGTGTGTGTGTGTGTGTGTGTGTGTGTGTGTGTGTGTGTGTGTGTGTGTGTGTGTGTGTGTGTGTGTGTGTGTGTGTGTGTGTGTGTGTGTGTGTGTGTGTGTGTGTGTAAATCAAACCTCAAAGACTGTTTGTGTCAGCTACCTGGGCATGGACACGAAGCACTGATTGGATAGACAGGGTGCTGGAGGTCTTGGCTTGGCCACTCAGCTGAGATCTCAACCCTATAGCTGTGCCAGTGGGGAGTCTTATTTGGGATCTGGAGAAAGAGGGAGAAACTAGCCCCGGACTGACTGTGGTCTCTGTGTGCTCTTAAGGGAAATTACACTTGATGCAGAGAGCTGCATCTAGAAATACTGTGTGTGCACCTGTCATCACCCCATGTACATCTCCCACTGGTGAGGATTGGGGCTCCTTGATTACTAGTCCAGTGGTGAGTTGTCACAGGGTCTTTCAGTATTCCCTACATAAAAGTTAGAAACATGCATAAACCACAATATAAGTACACATTCAGAAACAGAATTTGCTGTAACATTACAATGGTAAATAACCTCTGTGTTTGGATGTACAAAATATTTCATGTTAAGGTATACCCAAATATTTTTGATTCAGATTATATTTTTAATTCAAAGGTAAATGAATGTTTATGCTGAAATTATTGTGATTAAAAGTTACCGTTTCTGATGTAGCCAGATGTTTATTTTTCTAACAGATGACTGAATGTAGGTAAAATAGGTACAACTGTTAGTAATAATGACAAGAAATTAGGTCTATCTTAATTAATTCATGATTTAGTGAGAGGGATCTCCAGGACAAAATGTTGTTATTGACTTTTTATGCTATGAATTTTCCCAAGTTACTTGAACACAGTAAAGGAAAGCAGTGTACAGGCATCCTCCCTAACTATATTTCAGGGCATACAGTACATACTGCCTACATAACTTAAAGATCATGGGCATGCTATTTTGTGGACGATGACCAGTACTGCAGTAAACAGAGGTGTAACTATTTATTCTGACAGTTGATGCCATCACCTGAACTGGCAACCCCCTCAACTTTAAGTTGATGAGCAAAAAGAAAACAAAAGGACTTCTGCGCCTGTGGGGGTGAGGGTGTGCGGACTCTTCTTTAGTCTGTAGTAACTGCTTGCTACATTTGAAGCAAGCAGTTGTTGCAGTTTATGCAACACACAAAGTGCTAAGTGCTTAAATTCTGCAGTTCTAACAAAAAAATGAAAAAGAAAAAAGAAAACAAGAAGTAAAAATGATATTTTATTTTAAACTTTGAAATCTGTTTGCTATGTTTGCTAAAGTATTTCATTTCTTAAAAAAAAAAAAAAAATATATATATATATATATATATATATATATATATATATATATATTTAAATTGAAGCAAGCTGTGTGCCATATCTGTAGCAGGTAGTTACTACAATTTATGCCACTCACACAGTAAATGCTACAGTTATTACTACAAATGCAATACTGGCCTTCATTTCCAATTGTTGGCAATGCACTATGCTGAAGAATGACTGTCATCTGCTAATTGCACTCATTAAAACGTTGCACTCTGACGAGCTTCTACCTTTGCCCCACCCTAGATATGCTACTGTATGTAGAGAACTTGGGAAGAGATTCAAAACTGCACATTTGTGGTTGTTTAAGGTAAACTGGACTTTCTTCCATTTACCACTGCAGATATCTGTACCATAGATGATCTTTATATTAGCACAATTTATGGCACTAGCTATTCTTCATAGCTAATACCTGCTCCTACAGGAATAATTGGATTTTTCTACCCCCCTTCTGCGTGTACAGTAAACAGGATACTATTCAACCATATTTGTGTAACCTTCATATGACAGCACAGACTCTGCATGTGATGTGCTGCTGTCCCAGTTACTAGGTAAGACAACGTAATCTGAAAGGGAGGAAGGCAAAAGGTTCTATATCTGAGTATACATCTCAAACAGCTTGTTCTTTCAGACTAGTTTGTTGTTTTGCAGTCTGACAAATGTACTTCAGTCCTTTACCTATTCCATTCCCACCCATCTCCATATAATTTCCTATATCACTTTCTGATTATCAGTTACACTACATCACTTCCTTAGTGTAATCATCTGACACCCATTATATAAAAGTTCCTACATATTAAACTCCACTCACATATAGTTATGCATATTTTCTCTTCTTCAGGTTTTAAATGCAGCTTAGGCATCGACAACCCACTGATACACTTACTCCCTATAGCACTAATGGTGCTATCTGTGCTATCATATTCATTTTATAAAGGGTTCAGCTTGCAGCAATATTCAGCACTGACTGTATAATCATCTGAATAAAAAACTGTCCATTAGTATAATTACCATCTTAGTAACCTAAATACACCTTATATATCTTACCATTAAGTAAATCCCACCAGATTCTTACAATAAAACCTGTGAAACACATGTGCTGTATCACACTTTATATAAAGCTAACAAATTTGAACAATACAATTTGTGACACAGAGCTAAATTCTGGCCCCCATGGCATATCCATTAACAGCACTAAAATTGCCAAAAGTATTTCAATTGGATACAATGACTACATGCTACCTAAAGAATAAATAATTATAATTTCAACTATGTACACAGAAAAACAAAACAAAAATAGTACATGTCACTGGGACTTGGCTAAACAGTGACTCTTGTCTGTCCCTCGGACACAGGAAAATTATATCCAGTTTAAAAGACAGCAGGATTGGGACAGAAAAGCCATGGCAATGAAAGGAATCTAATACCCAGAGAGTTAGCTACAAGTAAGTCAACAACAGACACAAATCTAAACTGCATAGTGTTACAGATCATATTTGGATAACACAGTAAAATAGTTTTGGGAGTGATTTATGTACCTTCAGCATCCTGCATTACTCTTACCTAAGATATATCAGGCAAAATAATAGAATACTCTTGGATCTACAAACTTATAGTAGCTAGGGATCTAAAAATGGATCGCAGGACAAAGTAACGTATAGCTGGATAGACTGATGGTAATACTCAATTTTACCTAAGTTATAACAAGAGGTACCAGGCCATCTCCATAAAAAAATACAGTTTTATACTTGATGCATTCTTAACCAACATTCTTGGCAATCTATGTAACCTGACTATTCTTTCTAATGCCTTGAGCGATCACAACCCAATAATTTCTGTCTGGTCTCTAAAATATAACAAAGTAGCACCACAAGTAATATCTAAGAGGACTATATCTAAAACATCTCCAGATACAGTAACAGCAGAGTTACTGTTTTTAGACTGGACATTACTCTGCAGTGGTACTAAACCAACTCCATTTTATCAAACTTTTATAATCTGTTAACTGCCCTGCAGGGAAACTACAAACTATACTGTATCATAAAAGTAGGGCTACAGGGTAAGAAAATGCCATGGCTCGTGAAAAAAATAAAAGTTAGGGGGTAAATATTAACAGGTGTGGGAAAAGGAACAATTAAGAAAGCAAACATGGTAAATACCAAAGGCTAAAATGATAGGCGAAATACACAAACACACTAGAAGGTCAAAATGTAAGGCAGCTTCAAACAAAATATCTAGGTCAGCCAAATAGTGTTACCAGACATTAAAAGGTACTGTTACTAATATAATTTTCCTAAAATGGCCATGGTTTCAAAAGTTAACCAGAAAATAATATATGGAAACAAGATACATTTTTAATAACCCACCTTCTGTAGACTATGAATTTGCAACAACCCCCACCTAAACTAATCACATCATTGCACTGCATAGATATTTACAATATCTCTCATTCTACTTCAGAATCATTTATTTATTTATTTTACATTTGTTAACCGGGAGAGTCCAACTGGATATATGTCCATTTTCAGTGGAGGCCCGGGGAGAAAAGCTCCAGAGCAGTAAAATCATTAACAAGAGAAAGACACGTTAACCAAAAGGTTCAATAAACAATATAGAGAGTGCACAATCTTTATAGGTTCATAGGTTCATAGGTTCATACTAGGCTATCTGCCCGAGGGCATTTACAAGCCTAGCCCATAGTTTTGTGGCTTACGCCACCCCTTTAGTATGGGGAACTATACCCATTATTTTGCTGTGCCTCTGTCGAGCAGTGACACTGAGGTAATCCCTGGGGTATATCTGCGATCTCCCATCCATTGGTCAAGATTTCTCTTGAACAAGGCCAGCGAGGTGCTCTGCCTCACATATACCGGGATTTTGTTCCACAGCATAGGGAGTCTTTGGGTGATGAATCTATCCCTCCAGCACGCCCTATTAATAGCCGTGTCGAGGTTTAAGTCTCCCGCCCTTGTGGCTCTGACGGATCTAGATTCTTTGAGGTGAAGCATATTCATCAAATCTGGGTTTGACATGGCCTTGTATGTTAGGCAAAGGTCACCTCTGAGCAAGCGGTAGGCGACTGAATAGAGCTGGAGTTCTTTCAGTCGGGCAGCATAGGACAGATGTTTGAGACCCTTTATCCTTTTGGTGAGGAACTTTTGTGGCCTCTCCAGCTGCTGCAAGTGTCAGGTCAGATACATTCCGAATGGGGCATTGTACTCAATCATTGGTCTGATGAGTGATGAGTATAGGGAGACTATGACCTCCCTTGATCTAGATGAGAATCCCTTCATGATAAGGTGGGCAATGTAGAAGGTCTTCCTAACTACTTTAGCTACATGGGTGTCAAATGACAGACTACTATCAACCTGGGTCCCCAGGTCCCTGATAACTTCTTCTGTGCTCAGTGGATTGCCACCTATTTGGTAGCTAGGGGTAACCTTGTTTTTCCCGAAGGGTATGACTATGCATTTTTGGCATTTAACTTTAGGCCATGGCTCTGGCACCAGTTATCCATTTCTGTGAGACCCTTCTGAAGGATATCTGTGTCAGATGTGTTTTCTACTATGGCCCAGTTTGCAGTCATCTGCAAACTTTGTCAGCCATAACCCTGCTGTGTTTGCTTGTACTTCGGAAAAGTAGATGCCAAACAAGAGTGGGCCCAGGACTGAGCCCTGTGGTACGCCACTTGTGACAGGCTTTGAGTCTGACATGGCGCCAGCAACTCTGACCCTGTGGGTTCTGTCACTCAGCCAGTTTGCAACCCATCTTGTGATGTATGGGGTAACATTTAAGCTGATGAGTTTTTCAGTGATACCCGAGTGGGGTATTGTATCGAAGGCCTTTGCCAGATTGAGGTAGGCTGTATGGACTGCCTTTCCCTCATCAATGGCTTTGGTGACTGTTTCGAAAAAGTCAACCAAGTTTAGAAGGCATGATCTGCCTTTGACAAAGCCAAACTGGGATGGATCCAAAGTCTGCAAATTCCCTATGTCTTTATTTATGAGGTCCATTATGATCCTCTCCATGGCTTTGCAGATAAGACTTGTCAAGCTAATGGGCCGGTAATTTCCAGGGTCGGTGGAGGCACTGCCTTTGTGAAGTGGAACCACAGTTGCAGTGCGCCACTCCCTGGGTACGTATCCAGAAGTAAGACTAAGATTAAACAGCTGTCCTAGCTGTGGGTTTAATTCCTCATTGAGTTCGTGGAGCACACAGCCGGGGACACCATCAGGTCCCATGGATGCTGTATTTTTTGCTTTGGAGAGAGCAGTTCTCACTTGGGCGTTGGAGATGTTTGGGGGGCTGCAATCGCTTGGTATAGATATCTCTCCTTTGGGGAGAAGTTTTCACTGAACCTGTCAGCCAGTATGTTGGCAATGTTTGTAGGATCAGTAATCTTCACATCATTTTGAACCAGTTCTGAGCATATCTGGGAGTTTCCTCCCAGGTTTCTAACATAGCTAAAGAAGGCCTTATGATTGTCTTTTGAGTCTTTAGCTATTTTTCTCTCAAAATTTGCTTTGGATGATTTTATGAGAGCTCTTAGTTTTTTACTTATAGTGATCAAGGGTGTCTTACCTTTTAAGGATTTTGCTCTATCTTGTAGTAGCTTCCTCCTTTTGTTGTAGAGTTTGTTTATGGCCGGGGTCCACCAGACTGGACGCTTGCCTTTGGTACAAAGAGTCTTTGTTTTGCTTGGGATTGCCTTATCCATGCAGTCCTGCAGGTGCTGGTAGAAGGCATTTGTAAGTGATTCAGCGGCTTGAGTACTGTTTTCCGCCGCTCGGGGCCTTAAAGGAGACCACACTAGTCTTTAGAAGTGTGAAGTCGGCTTTCGAGAAGTTCTTTACTGTGGTCTTTTTATTTCAGGTGGGGGTGGGATGAGGACCTCCAGCGAGATTAGTTTGTGATCAGATCTCACCAGTGAGGGGTATACTTCCGGTGTTGAACATTGTGCTCCCATGTTCGTGATGATGAGATCAAGTATGTTTTCTCCTCTTGTGGGGATGGTGACTAGTTGTTCCATGGCATTTGAGTTTATGAATTCCAGGAACTTTTGGGCTAGGGTGTTTGGGCTTGAGTAGTGTTCCCAGTCTATATTAGGGTAATTGAAGTCACCTAGTATGATGGTGTTTGGTGATACATTTATCCCCTCTAGTGTTTTAAGGAAGGCCATGTGAGGTTCCTGAGTTTGTGAGGGTGGCCTGTAACATGCTTCAATTTGCAGAGCAGTCTTGCCTATGGTTAGTTGCACCTGGATGGTCTCCGATGCATCATGCATTGCCACCAGTCTTGAGGTGTGGGTGTCCTTGATGAATATGGATACCCCCCCTCCTTTCTTGGTATTGTCCGGATTTTGGGGCCAGAACACATGATATGAGGTAAAACCTGATAGTGCTGGGGTGCTCTCAGGAGCCTTGAACCAGGTTTCTGTCACAGCACAGACATCGATGTTCTCCATACTGAGAAGGGCCTCGAGTGCGTGTATTTTGAGATTTAGACTTCTGGCATTGAGCAGCATTACCCTTAGTTTTTTTCCTTTTTTGTGTTCTAGGGTGGTAGGTTTAGAATTTGAGCCTTGCCTAAAAAAGGCACTATGGGGGTGGCAAGAGCCTTTGCCAATATCCGGAATCCCAGGGGTGACAGGTGCAAGCCATCCCTTGCGAAGCAGCGTGGCTTGTCCAGCATGTCATCCCAGGCAGACAGACATTGGATCCCCTTTGAATGACACCAGAGTTTAAGCCAATTGTTAAAGCTGATCATCTTATCTCTGTATTGTGGCATTATTCTTGGTGAAGGTAGGATACTGCTCAAGGTCAGGGTCATACCTGCCTGGGCTACATAATCAGAGAGCTCCTCAATGTCTCTTTTCATGTAGTCCAAGGAGTGCGTCTCAGGTCGCTTTACACCAGCGTGGACAATGACTGAGTCGTATTTGTACCTGCTGTTGAGAGACCTGAGTGCTTGCGTTATGTGGCGGATTCTAGCGCCCGACAGGCAGCTTACTGTGACCTTCTCCTTACTCAGTCTGGTGAGCGGACGCCAGTGTGTCTGACTATGGAGTCACCAATGACTAGTGTGTCTGGCATTGTGTTTGGCCTTAAGGGCTGTGACTGTTTGACACTCTGACTGTGAGGTCTATGTGTTGCAGGTGTTGTGTTCTGAGGTGGTGGTTGTTTGGGTGTCTGCTTTGGTGGCCTCTGCTGTTTTGGTAGATTTTGATCAGAGCCTCTGAGTATGTCTTTGTGTGTTTATGTGTATGATTTGAGGTTGTGATGGTACTATGTGAGACTGGGTCTATAGTGTGTGTGGTAACCTTCTCCTCCTGACTGGTCTTGCCAGTCCTATGTTGAGAGAGCTCAGCCTCCAGTTTGGCCGTATAGTTGCATCTCTCGCATGTATTTGTGTTTTGTGGGAGGAGGAGAGGGTTGTCTGTGTACATGAGGCAATTGTAACATTGCCTCAATATTCCCAGGTTCACCAGCTGAGCAGGAGAGGACACTAGCAACTGATCCCTCGACATGCTAGAAGGACTGGACAAAAAAACTTTAAAAGAGATTCTGGGGGACGTGGGTGACCGAGAAATGGGGGTTTGCCTTTTTGGGGTGCTATCTATAAGAGTGCCATATCAAGGTAATAAGTACTGTAGGAGCAAGTGCTAGGTTTAACAGATAGAGAATAGTCTACTTGGAGTCAAGTAGAGATGATCTTTTTGGTTATAGGATACGCTGATTAGATCAGTAGTATAGTTCGAGGAAGGTAGTTTTAAGGGAAAATTTTTATACTTTTTATAGAAGTATAGTACATATAAGATAGTGTGTTAACTAAAGAGTGCATTTGCCAACATTCACAGGCTGCATTAATATATATATATATATATATATATATATATATATATATATATATATATATATATAAATATATATATATGTTATAGAGGTGTTTAAGAGCAAGTATAGCCAGAAGATAGAGTAGATAACTTCCATAACTCATTTCAACACGAGGGACATACTATGTTCTTTAGGTTTCTTTACAGTGTTCAGTGATACTATTATGCCATGCAGACAATACAAAAGCAGTAGATAAGCTGTTACTCTAGTTGCTAGAAACAGATACATATGGGTTACTATCCAGGGGTAGTACAGATACATAATCTTTGATTCAGAAAGTGTGTTTTGAGTAGTTTTTTTGAATTGGGTGGTAGTGGTATTATTTATCATGTGTGCTGGAAGGAAGTTCCAGGTTTTAGAGATGAAGTGGCTATAAACGGATCTACCTGCCTCATTTTTAAAGGTTGTTACCTTAAGAAGGTGTTGGGTACTTCATCTCAGGGATCTGGTAGTGGTGTAAGGCTGGAGTAGTTGCTGCAGGGCTGATGTGTTGCCTGGATGATGTACTACTTTGTGAGCAAGTGCTAGTTGGTTGACCTGAAGGGTCAGGGGGAGTTCTAGCCAGTTGAGTTTGAGTTTTTTTAGGCTTTCACAATGGTGGTTTCTAGAAGGTGATGCTGTGGCGAATCTGGCTTTTTTATTGTAGCAGCTATCTAGTTTGTTGAGCTCAGTTTTTTGGAGATTGGTAAGCACGGGGGGAGGCATAAAGTAGGGTCGATAGGAGGTGTGTCCTGGCTGTGGTAACCTTAGAGTGACTGGTGAGAAACTGTTTGTTGCAATAGAGTAGGCCCATTTTTCTGTTGACTCTTTTTATGGTCTGGGAGATATGAATATCAAATTTAAGGCTATTGTCAATTTCGAGGCCTAGCAGTTTGGCGTGACTGCTGGGTGTGATGGTGGTGTTGTTATGAGAGGAGATTGAAAAGTTAGATGAGGAGGTTGGAGATCTGTGAGGGCTGAAGAGGATTAATTTAGTTTTGGCTGGGTTTAGAATGAGGTTTTGGATAGTGATACATGTTTCTGTCAGGGAAAAGCATTCTTGTGTTAGGGAGAGGAGGTGGTCAAGGGAGATGGCTGCACAGATAATGGTGATATCATCTGCATATTGGACTATTGAGGCTTTGGGTATGGTGGATAGTAGTTGATTAGTAAATAGGGTGAAGAGTAGAGGATCCAGGATGGAGCCTTGGGGTACCCCTAGGGAGACAGGCAGTAAGGGAGAGAGCTGATTTTGCCATTTTACAGCTTGTTGCCTACCATCTAGGTAGCTCTTAAACCAAGAAATAGTAGAGAAGTTGAGATTTAGGGTGGTTAGTGTATGAAGCAGTTTTTTATGACTGAGACTGACCATGTCGAAGACTTTAGATAAGTCTAAGAGAGTTTCAGATACTAGCAGTCCATCGTTTCTGTGGTTATTGATGGTATTAGTGAATGATGTAAGTGCAGTGGTGGTGCTATGGAAGGGTCTGAAACCATGTTGCTGAGTGGATAGTAATTTGTTTTCTAAGAGATACTTCATCAATTACATCTGGATAACCTTCTCTAGAAGTTTTGATAGGAGGGATAGTATAGCTATGGGTCGATAGTTACTATGTTCTACAGAGGTACCCCCTTTGTGCAGTGGTGTAATATGTGATATTTTCCAAAGATGGGGTACTTTGCACTCTGAGATAGATCTGTTTATTAATATGGAGGCAGGGTAGGCTATTGCTTCAGCTGCTGGTTGCAGATATTCAGAAGGTAGATTATCGGTGGCTGTAGAGGCTGGCCTAAGTTTTAGGAGTAATTTCTGTATGATTTTGGTTAGCACTGGGTTGAAGGTGAAGTTGGGGTAACTAAGATTTGTTTTGGGTGAAGAGGGTGTTTTAGTTGGGGATGGGTTGTTGGGGTTTAATTGGTTGTTGGCTAGATTTTGGATAGTTTCTGTGAAGAATTTGTTGAGCTGAGTGGGGAAGTTGTTATGGTTGTTCACCATTTTGGGGGTGGGGGTGGTTGTTTTCCCTGGTTGTAGTACAGTGTTGACATTTCACATACTAAAGTATATAACATTCTGTAAAAAATGTAAATGTGGATACAGTCCAGACTTTCATAGCCTTTATCTTAAAACCTTAAAGTTTATGCACCAATTCCTTTCAGCAGCTACAAAGGCAGTGGCATACAGTTTTAAACAGGCATTAGCAATACTATATGATAAACTCCCAGCATCTTCAGCACCTTCAGAGTATTGTCCTATAGTAAACTTGTGTTCACTTAAAAAATCCCTGAAAAGAAACAAAATGTTACCAACTATGACATTCTAACAGATAAGTGACCCAAACTATAGCATGCTAACAGTCAACTGTATACTTATTAATCACACACACACACACACACACACACACACACACACACACACACACACACACACACACACACACACACACACACACACACACATTATAAACCAGCAAAAAAAGATTTCTCAGAAGAGAGGCTCTGGTTCAAAGATTACCTCACCAACAGAACATTCAGCAGGTCCTAAATTATTAGAAATTGTGTTCCCCACGTGTCAGTACTTGGCCTCTAATATTTTCTTTCTTATCAATGACTTTCCCTAGTATTTCCATAAAACTAACTCAATTCTGCAGGGAGATGGTGAATTATTGTTACAGCAGGAAAAAAAAACATGTACGATATGAAATGCTTCAGGATTAGTTTCTCTACTAGGAACTGCCTGCCCTCCAACAAATTAAGGATAAATGCTACCAAAACTACAGTTGTGTTAGGACTGCAAGATGATACTGACAGTGAGAGCAGCTAAAAGCAGACCTCTGGCTAAGAACCATTGAAAATAGTAAAAAAAAACCTTTAAACTACTATAAACTGTTAACAGAAATTGGTAGCTGAAGTTTCTGTGAAATTCAGAAGGTCATCAAGGAACAGAAAAAAGTAAAATAAAAGGAAGAACAACTGTGAAAGTTCAGAAGGGAACCAGAAGCAGAAAGGAGCAGGTTGAAAAATAATATGGTAATGGCAGCAGAAGGAGGAGATTCCTCAGTCACCCTAGAGTCTACGACTGACCAAATGCACACTGAGATTTTCACTGCGAGTGGCTATGCACTAACAGTGCAACAGAAAACTTGCACTAGTAAGTAGTTTAATAAGATGTTCAGAAGAAATAACTCTTATGCAAACTGCTGAAAAGGAGATAAAAGAAAAACAATGATGAAACAACAACTGAAATATGAACAAATGAACAGAAATATGAAAAAATGAATCAGCCCCAAAATGTGTCTACTTCATTTCATTTTTTTAACTTAATCTCCTTTTATTTTACTTTTTTCTGTTCCTTGATGACCTTCTGAATGTCATAGAAACTTCAGCAGACTTGGAGACAAATTACAAGGCTGCATTCATTAGCTTAATATATTTGACTCAGGACTCCCAAAATGGGAGGGCATGATAGACATTGTGGGAGGTTGGCATAATGGTTAAAGTGTTTACCTTACAAACATAAGGTGCGGGGTTTGATTCTCACAAGATGTGTCTTATACCAAACACATATGCTATCATGATGAATTATGCTCAAACATATGACTTGGTGAATAATTTCCCTTTTTATGGAGGTGTGACAAGATGAATAAATTGGGAATATGGTTAAAACAGGATGCAATGATGTAAAGCAAGCAGCTATAGAAATGTGGTAAGAAATTAGTCAAAAAATTAAAAGGAAGATAAAACTGAAAACTGTTATTCATGGACATTAATAATGAAATACAAGAGATTACGGTGATTGAAAACTGTTATTCATGGATATTAATAATAAAATACAAGAGATTAAGGTGATTGTAGAACTGCATGTTCTTTGTGCAGGTCAGACTTATTTGTATCAAATGGGAGATCAAATATTGAAGAATATGAAAAAGGAAATGAACCATTTGTCTGAGATAATAAAAGACAAAGAGTGCAAAGAGAAACAACTAATACTGACAAAGGACCACAGTGATTTGTGACAAGCAGACTTGGAGACAAATTACAAGGCTGCATTCATTAGCTTAATATATTTGACTCAGGACTCCCAAAATTGGAGGGCATAATAGACATTGTGGGAGGTTGGCATAATGGTTAAAGTGTTTACCTTACAAACATAAGGTGCAGGGTTTGATTCTCACATGGGATAATTGGCTAGGCTGAAAATGGCCCACAAGAACAGTTAGCCTAGTACTAATCTATGAATCTATGAAATAAAGGGCTGGGGCAGATATATGGAAGAAATATAAATGGTATGGTATGCAACCTTGCGTTCGCAAAGCTGTTTAGCTTGTATTCACATTAAATTAAATTAGACCTTGAAAATGTTGAGTATACTACATTTATTAAAATTGAAGATGCTGAAGAAAGCACAATGAGCTTTTGGAAAGGAAAGAACAAAGAACTGAGATTTTGAGAAAAGATGATAAAAGGAGATTAAGTTAAAAAAATGAAATGAAGTAGACACATTTTGGGGCTGATTGGTTCAGATCAGCTCCATATACAGGTGTAGTATTGGAGTTGATGGAAGATATGCAGAGGCTGGAGAGTACATTTGTTAAACCACAAATAGTAGATTTTATAATTGAGGTCAGAAGAGAAAAGACAGACTAGAAAAGACCAACAAGTACAGCATATAATGCAAAATTAGATTCAAAAAGACAATACAGTATAAAATTAAAATAGAGCTATTACTCATGATTTATGAGGGGAAATAAGCTTTATTCTTAGTTATGCAACTAAATCAAGAAAATTTACAGATTTTTTGCCTGGAAGTATTTGCATAAGAATGTTGATGTTGTGATACAGAAAGAGGGTCTTGGGGGCATATACATTGGAATATATTTGGATATATGAAGTTGCTTTAATACAAAATGAGCTGAACAATATGCTAAGTATCATACTTGGAAGAAACTTTAACCATAGTATAACAATGTTCTTGTTGAGCTGGCATAAAATAACATGCATTAAAGAAGTGAAAACATTGTTAGCTTTAGCACTGATAGTGGCTAAGAAAGCCTAAATTAGGAGATGTAAATGAAAGACAAACTGTCAATAAGAGAGGTAAAAAGATGATTAAAGAGAATAAAAATATGGATCTGAGAACTATGCATAATGAAAGATAGAACTTCCTAGTAAAAATGGACTACATGGAATGGAAAACAACAAATTCATCCCTGGGATTCTGTAATGGAAACTGAGGGCACTGATATGGAATAAAGCACCTACGATTAGAATTACTTAACTTCATAGACTGCAATAGAAGGTATGAAACCATCAATCTGAAGTTTCAAGACTTCTTCTATAGTGAAAATAAATAGGTATGATCACTAGTTAATTCCTGAGCTCAAATTATATTGTAAATAGTTAACTTTGTGTTTAAGCAATTTTTAAGGCTTACTGTTAAATCAATCTGGAGATGAATACTAGGCAGAATGTATGTATGTGATTCCTAGATTTACACACTTAAAATGGCAAGTTATGAAAAGTTAAATATAAACACTGACTATCTGACATGAGGCTAGTATTAGTACAAAATAGTACCAGCAACCATTGGCAAACTAACAAGAGCAATATGCATGGGAACTGCACAGTTTATAACATGAAAATAAAGGAGTCGTTTTTTTTTATGATAAAAAAGAAAAATAAACTTCCGTTATGCTTTTTAGTATAGCACAATGGCTAAAAGTGGCAGCATTATCACTACCACTGATTCCTCTGGTGCATGACTACCATGAAACACCGCAAATATGTCTAAGAATCATGCTAGATAAGATGCTTTCCACAACACCACACAATGAACCGTAGGTTCCCAAAGTATCAACTCAACTAAAAGTATACAAGGGATCCAATTTGCATATGTTAGAGGCTATAAGGCATGCCATTACAGTGAGTCAACTGATTTCAAGATTTGAGCATTGTCTAGCTCTCACAGCCCTACCTATTACCAAAATACTTACCTTATTCAAACTATGGGCAACAAAGTACTCCATTTTGTAGATCTAGCAAACAACAGGGAGCACTATTGTCTAACATTATCTAAAGGGAAATGGCTTGCTATATCAGCTTGAGCCAAACTGTTACTGTACACACTAACAATCAAGCTTCTTCATTAAATTTACTGGACATCATAGAAAAAGCAACATTTAACAACAGAACATATCTTCTTACTTAGAAGTTATAGAGGCATGAGACTCGTTAGACCACATTTTACATTCAGCACCATGAAGAAGCCATATGCAAAGATTGTGCCAGAAAACGGGAGTAGAACACAAGGGAAATAGAGAGTGTAGAAAGAAGATTAAGCAATACATTTTCAAAAATTATGAATGTTCCTGCTTTAAGGATGAAGTTTGCCTAAGATAGTCTGGCATTACCTGGGGGAAACAACAAAAGAATATGTTATCTATTTATATATATATATATATATATATATATATATATATATATATATATATATATATATATATATATATATATATAGATGTGTGTGTGTGTGTGTGTGTGTGTGTGTGTGTGTGTGCGTGTGTCTGTATATGTATATATATATATATATATATATATATATATATATATATATATCAGTAGTGGACACTGGAAACCTTGGTCAGTGGTGTGGATCCTGTCAAGATTGGTTTGATATTTTGATATTGTGTGGAACCATGGATCCATTCAATGATTGCAGTGGTAGGGTGGGGACTTTGTGTCTGTACTTCATTAGTGGGGACTTTGTTGTTGTTGCTGCTATATGCATTTATTTATTTTTTATATTTTATTATTCATTTCAGTTTGTGGTGAGGTGCTAAGGAGGTGCTTATTTCTGTATGTATTTACTTATTTCCTCCTTGCTCATTGTTCTTACAAGCCATTATCTCAGTGGGCCTGTGATTACTTTCATCAATGTTTACTGACTAGGATGTTGGACCACTCATGTACACCTAATGCCTTTCAACCTCCTCTGCATCAAACACCAGTTAGGTTGCCCAAGATAATGCATAAACAGGCTGGTGTAAAAATGAAACCTAGACCTACCTTGTTTATATAATGTGCAGTGGAAGAGAAGCTGATATTGTGATTCTCATTCAAACTTCCTCAGTATTTGTGATGTTCTTATTGTATAAGATGTGCCATTTATGCAAAATTATTTCTAGTTCTTTCTTGCTGAATCTGGGATTAATTTTTTCATGGCTGAATCCAATCTTTTAACATCTTGTATCAATATACTATTTTATGTTTTTATTTTAGGAAATATCTTTAAACTTTATTTTATTGCCCTCCTTTGCTCTCTTCTGCAAGTATGTGCAACCTGGGAGTAGGTATGTTTAGAGAATCAGGTGTGGGGGCTTATCCCCACAAGGGGGATGCAGTGGTGCTTGACCATCTGCAAACATTAACTGTGCTGAGTAATGTCTGGTATGTTACCATTTTAGACAAAAGGACTAGGACTACATAATAGCAGTAACACATTACTGAGGTAATATTTAGTTTACATACACCCAGCAATGTGTTATGGCTAAAATATCTTTCACACCATGCCACTCTTCTTGGTTGAGTTAGACAGTGCTGAATAAAGTAATGTGCCAAAAGTAATAATAATGATTAAGAAAAGCAATAGTATAAAAAAATAAAAGGAACCTGTGTACTGCCTAAGAAATTAATCTATAATTTCTAATTCAAATAATACCTAATGTCTAATCTTGGTGAGGCAGTCACTTAAAAAGATCTGCTGTTAGTTTTGGCAGCCATTCTCTTCTGCTACCACTTTAAGAATGGCTGTGACTTTAAAGGCAGCACAAAAACCTGTTTTTAGTTTATACCAGGCTGAAAGAGAAGATGCTACGAATCAAGTTGTTAACTGGCTTACTGGTATGAGGAGGGTAACAAGCCAATTGATGCCTGCATAAAAATACCATAATTAAAGGATATGTAAACTATGCACTATTGCCATCCAAATGATGTTATTAAAACTGAACTGAGGTAAGAATATGATTTCTGAAAAAATATGCAGATACTTTAAGCCTGAAATACAGTTGCCAAATCAGCCTATGTGTTAGTCTATCAGTAATCATATTGTTAAGGTCAAAGATTTGTTCAACAAAATGTTCAGTAACATTAGTAAATGACTAGTAACTGAGATACTTTGTGATTTCTGTTATAAATTTCAATGTGAGGTATTTGTTAGAATGAGGGTTTTACTTTACTTTAGTGAGTTTACTATAGTACATTAAGGTGGAATTATAGGCCTGAAAATATAGTCAGACTTGTTATGCATCCATTTAGTTTTAGGGAAAGACAGTTTAGTAGAAAGGAAAAGATAGTCTTGCTGGTTTAAAATGAGATGTGCAGAAATAACAGTTTTCAAGGAAAACCTACAGGATGTTTTTTTAAGGGAAAGATGTGTGCTTGCAATTTAATGCTAGGTAAACAATAGACAGTTGGGCACTGTGAGACAAGGCTTGAAAACAAAGGCTAAAGAGGTGTGTAAAACATTACAAGGTTTTGGTATTATTAGGAAATAGACATGAGCAGTTGAGACAGTTAAGTTACTTTTTGGACTGATATGCAAAAGGTCTCTGCAGTACAGACACTCGAGCCTGTGTACAGAAGTCAGGTTAAATATTTAGCAATAATTAGAATATACGTGCAGAAACTTTGGATATATTTATCAGCACTGTTATATTTATTAGCACTGTTACTGTTATCCAGAATGTTTACAGATTGTTACTGTTTATTAGCACTGTTATCCACGGTGGTGGTGCTGCGGTAGCGTTATCGCCTCATAGCAAGATGTTGTCCCGTTCGATTCTCAGCTAGAGCGTCTTCTGTGTGGAGGCATACGTGAATGGGGCATACCTTCGTTGAAGGTTGTGCGTCAGGGCTGGTAACACAGTACGTAAAAATCCACTACCAATCATTAGCAGACCGGAGTTTCGCTGTGGCGACCCCTAACCGGGAAAAGCTGAAAGAAACAAACAATTGGAGACAGAATTCAGATGCTGTTAACATTTTAATAAAGCAGTTTTAACCGAAATACTGTGTGTGCAGAATTTATTTTGAAAAGTACAAAAAGACTTGGCCCATAAAGAAGAGACTGACACCTGTTTAGCACGTTTGAGTAATTAACAGATAAAGGCATTCGTGCCAGTCTCATTTCAGTTACTTTCAGTTAATTCCACTATACTACAGTCTTATGAATTCTCACAGTATGTCAAATGGGAGGGGAAGTGATCCTTTGAGACATTTATCCTTTCTTCCCTGTCTGCATATAGTCATATTATTGCATGGAATCCCCACAACTACACTGCCACGAACTCATAGATAATATGATCTTATTATCAAATTCCATCTTTTGTGAGTACACATCTGAATCATTCTTCTGTCTGAAATTAATGTGTATTCCCCCTTTCTTTTCATATTTCTCTCTTCCCTCTTTGTTAGAGCTTCTGTACAGCTATGGATCCTAACCAAGCTTGATTTGATTATTTGAGTATGCTTATTTACCTGTAATGCTTTTGTGTCTTACATTGCTATTGTTCTTTTTTTTTGCCTTCCCTCTCAAGAGAATGGAAAAGTCAGGATCCCAATAAAACAACAAAACTGTCTCACTAAACCAATGTCTGTGATACACTCATGTTTCTCCACAAGTAGCGCCACTCAGCTGACATGGAGCAACCAAGCATCAGTCTATTGCTCAGGCACAAGGTGGGAGTAAAACACAATGTAAATAATTATCAGGATGGAAAATAAGAATAGCAAAGCCATTAAATGATTATTTTGATAGCTGAATGCTGCACTTTTATACCACATCCTTATAATTCAACCATATTTAGCACTTTCTGTTTACTATGACTGTGAAAGGACAGAAACCTTCCATTCTTATTTTGAATAAAAGACACCTTGTATCCCGGAGGGACTATATGAACTGAACATTGTTATAAAGGTACTGTTTGCATTATTTTGATACCACAAAATCAAGTGAGTTAAAATTTTTATTTTGATTACTGAATAAAGCTGTGTTTTTCTGCATATCCTACCATCCAGTGTTATTCTGGAACTTACACTGGTGGGGTGTACATGGGCAGTCAGCCAGAGACGTGCTCCTCAGAGTTCTGCTGCTGCCAAGTGCAAATGGGTCTATATTACTGCATTCAAAGACCTTTATGCCAAACAACTCTCCATCATCACAAAACTGTCGAAATTAACTTCCGTGAATTGCGGAATTTTTCCTAGGGCAATGTAACAATTGCCCATACCACAACAGAACACATATCATATTAAATCAATGCCACCCAAGTAGGGGGCCACCCCCCCAACTATATATACCAACTCTGAGCTCACACTATAGTGGGGAAAAGGGCAATGTTGTGGAGTTGGCCAAAAACTTCCTTACCCTGGGAAAAATTCCTTTATTCTCGGAAGTGAATTTTGATGGTTTCATTGTCAATGAAGAGTGTTTGATGTAAAGGTCTTTTGATGTAATAATATAGACCAGTGCAAATGATGTGGGGATATAAATTCTCTGTAGTACTGTGACTGCTGTTCTCCTAGCATGGTTAACTGGTATCTGCAGCCACTGACGAATTACTAGGCCAGATTATAGAATCACAGGTGGGGGTCTAACCACTAAATAATGCATCTAGAGCAGCTGATTATGGTAAATCAATAAAACTTATTAACTGGGCATTTAATGTAGATCAGCCAGAAAGTGCACAAATGCATGAGTTAAAACATCTTTTAAAGCTTTGACTCATAGCAACAGTAAAACAAACCTATTCGAAGTTTTTGAGGAGGACAGGTTTAAAAAAGATTTCATAGAAATACAAGTACATGGGTACTACAGAGTCAACTTAAGACATCTGATAAGTTAATGCCTTTAGTAGAAAGATTATTAGTGAATGACACAGAGTTTGTAAATTTGCTGTAAGTAAACAAATATTATTCTTTGAAACAGAAAACAAGTATCGTGTGAATTTCTTACAAATATAGAGGGAGAATACAGAATGCAGAGCTTCTGACAGAAATGTTGAAACGGGAAAGCATACATTAGATGAAGTTATAGCTATAGAGTGTGATTGAATTGTAGCTAATGTGTTTGTGTCAGCTCTGTGTCACCCTGTTATAACAAAGCTAGTAAAACGTATTCTATTTTTTTTGCAGGAAAGGAGTTGTATGTCTTGATAGAATATGGATGTATGATTTTCTTGGCCTAGCTTTCTAGAGTGTGCACACTTAATATTAGTTACCAAAAAAAAAAAAAAGGAAGCAAAAAGTATTTGTGAAGGTAGAAAGGAATATACACCTTTAAACACACTGAAATTCAAAATGTTTTGGGAAAAATGCTTGTATCATGTGACTGCAGCCTCTGTTTTATCTATATAATATTAAGGAAATATTTTACCCATTTTATAGCAATATGGGCAATGTGGCAGGGGTGAGAATGTACTTATATACTGTGGCAAGGTGATACACCCATTTGGCTTAACAAGTGATATGGGGCGAGACTAAGACAGTGTACTCACACAAAGATTCAGAATCAAAACTAGGAGAAAGCAATTGGTTAAAAGATAGAAAAAACATGGAATTTCATTGCAGTTAGACAAGGTAAAGAGTTGTGAATGTCTGTTATCAGAAGCATGACCCAATGACAGTGCGACTGAAATCCAAATCTGTAGGGCATTTCATTATAAGAAAAAGGCACTGAAGTGAGGGTACTCAAAGCAAAGTGAGTGAAGAAAATGAGATAATCAAGTCAATGCCAAAATCTGAGACTATTTCTGCCAGTGTAAAGCACTGAACACAGTTGAAAATCAAGTCTATACAACAGGAATATGTGATCCAAGGAAAAAAAAGTAAAGCTGATTATGTATTTTATTCTTAGACACCCTTTGTAGGAAAAGGGCCATGCGGAAATCTGAAAGAAAGTGAAAGGATGGCATCTACCAGAACAAAAGAATGAGAATAACAATCTAAAACGAGAAGACATGCATCTGGAACATTTGTCCCAGGGCCTCAACTGAAAATTGGCTTTGTTCCAAGTTGGACTTTCCCAGTATACAAATGTTAAATAAATAAAGAGGTCTGTGCTGGTAGTCAAGTGAATTTTCTTTAGAATTACTTTTGGCAGGAGAGGACATAGAACCATGTCTCTTAACATTCCAGAATTTTGCTCAATGTCCAGATTTGTTCTCATATTTTTGGTCTGTTCTTTATAAAATTAGCATTTTCTAGCAAATCATTAAGAAATGAAGTCACTAAACAATGACGGTTTGAGGTTTGGACTTCGTATCATTCAGAAAATGCATGGCAATACCAAACATGTTATTCTAGCAACTTTTTAAGTTTATAAGAATTAGATTTATAATCTGCCCCTGTTTTGGGGTCTTTGTTCTTCCCCATTATTTTTGACTTTTTCCAGAATTCTGGAGTTAAATGGTTGAGAGGTACAGGTGCCAGTATTTTTATGGGAAGATCCACACCTTCTACGTCAACACAAATGAAAAAAAAAAATAACTTATTGAACATAACAAGTAAGTCGCACAAACCTTGAAAAGGCTCAAGTGCAAGAGAATAATAAAACACATCAAAGGATCTCATAACTCAGGTTATATGGCAAGAT
This sequence comes from Protopterus annectens, assembly GCF_019279795.1. Classification (NCBI taxonomy): domain Eukaryota; kingdom Metazoa; phylum Chordata; order Ceratodontiformes; family Protopteridae; genus Protopterus; species Protopterus annectens. The sequence continues at coordinate 108,599,316 of NC_056740.1, read as the reverse complement.
AGTGAACATGATGTTCCCATTAATTCTTACCCCATTTTCAGTTACAAATGTCATTTTATATAGAGTAGGAATAAATAGGAGGAATTCTGCATCAGATGCTACTTGCAAAATCTTAAGGGGCACTAGTAATAAAGCTAGTTCATTGAGACATGTCAGGTAATCTGGCAATGGGCAAAAATAAGGAAATGGATTTAAACAGATTTTACTGGCCAGGCATGATGAAAGAGACAGAGAACTCCTGTGCTTCATGTCTAGAATACCAGGAACTGCACCTCATTGTAGATAAAAAAGTTCCCTAGAATTTGATGCTTATCATGCAGGTATAATTTGAACATATTGCTATAAATATCATGGAAATATTAGCAGACTCAGGCAATGAGTATCAGTGCACACAAGCCGCAATGGACTATGCTACCGAATTTCCAGAAGTAGTGCCATTTCCAAAGCTAAAGCTAAGGCTATTGCCAGAAACGGTACCATTATTCCCCAAAATGGATATCCCTAGAAGAGATAATTACTGCTCAAGGCGCACCCCTTATGTTAAAGAGTACTGCGCCTGTTATATTACAAATCCAAACAGTTAAAGACATCAGTCTGCCATCCAAAGGTAGGTGGATTAGTAGTAAGGTTATGGGATAAAGAATAGAAAGAAGTTTATCACATTATTGTACTGAAACCATGGAAAGAAATACATATTTCTGGAGAGAACTTGCAAGCTGAATTTCCTGCAGGAGACTGAGGTATAGATGGAAAAAAAAAACATGTTGAAATTAAAAAACAAAAAAATGAGAGAATTTTAGTTAAGAAGTAAAGTAGTGCTCTCTGATATATTTGGGAGAACTAAACTAATAAAACATAATATAGAGCCAAAGATAATCTAACCCTGGGATTCAATAAAGCCTAAATGGAGTTTATATGTGTGCATAGTGATGTGCAGTCAGAAGCAGCATTCATTGCATATTCATGCCATGCCCCTAGTTTAAATGTAAATAAGTGAGGCTTCATGGCTGGCAACATTGTTGCCAGCCAGAAAACCATGTAAGCAAACATTGATAGCTATCCTGTTTAAATTATAGCATTGAAGGACTGTGGTTTTGTGTGGAATGCCACAATGATCACCAGGGCTTAACAGACAGCTCTCAATCTCTTTATGCAAGGCATCTGGATAAAGGCCAACATAATGGGGGGACAATGTCCCAGAAATAGGGACATACTTGACATAATTGATCTTCAGAAATGTGTTAGAATAAACAGGGGATTTGTGTTAAGATACATGTTCTGAAGGATTTGAAGTCTGAAACTGAAATGTGTGTAACATTGAGTCACATCAGTCCTGAGATCATCCCAGTGACATGGCAGAAAACACCAAATTTAATAAGGAACACACCAAAAGATTTACAAGCAAAATCTGGACAATTTTGAGGTATGATTGTTAATTATATGGTCCAAACACTACAGGACAGTGTATGTACAGTGCAGATTATTGTGACATCTAATTCCTGGCATTCTGCACTGAATTTGTGTAAATTATCTGTAAGAGTACATGGACTGCCATGTAAAATAAACACTCAGGGGAAGTGTCTGTATTGAATAGGGACATTGTAGGAATGAACACAGGGAAAGAAGACAGGTGAAACAACCTAATATACAGCAGATGAGCATATGTCAATGGAAGACGGTTGTAACAGCAACACCAATCACATATCAAGCTGGTACAGTACGAACTGCACAGTGAAAATGTATATTATGTGACTGTCACATAAGGTGACATAACAATGGGAGGATCTCTGTCTGAGATAAGCATCCTTACATGAATAATGCAGAAGACATCCTTCAGGGATGTTGCGTACAATCAGGGTAGGATGCATATTGTAAAGCTATGCAAACTGATTTGCCTGAATATGAGTGTAATCACAGCAGAGGTTTCCAGCAAGTGGGAACTGGGTAAAGGCTCATGGGCAATATTAAAAGAAGCAAACACAATCGTGGACAATATCAGAATAATACCAACAGTAATCCATGCTCTGACATAACATATGTGATTTAGAGCGATCAGAGATAATTCTGCACAAACACACTTATACAACTATTATGATATATCCACACTCTATGAGAGTAATCATGCACACTCTCCTGGAACCATAACATTTGCAGGAGGTGTTAGGAGGGACACTGCAATAACTGTATGTGTCATTATGATCAATACAGGCTTGTTGACTGGTGTGCATATATATATATATATATATATATATATATATATATATATATTTAGATGGGTCTACTACTAATGACCAAAACGACGATTCCCCGACAGAAAACTCACCGACGCCAGATGACCGACAGGTAAGTGTACCGACAGGGTGATTTGCCGACAGCGAAAAGACCGACAAGGGAATGTGCGATCGCGACGCGATAAGTGTGCGATGGTGACAGAGTTAGGAGCGGTCAGGTAAGTGCTCGAGATTGTGGGATGTAGGGTTAGGCTGTGGGAAAGGTGAGTGTGTGTTCGTGTCGGAGGTATGGTTCGGGTAAGGTAAGTGTGTGCTAGTGAGGGACTGTAGTTTAGGGACGGGTTAAGTGAGTTAGGGTTAGGGTGCAGGTAGGTGATGTGTGCGTTAGTGTCGGAGCTTGGGCTAGGGGTGGGTTAAGTGAGTTAGGGTTAGGGTCCAGGTAGGTGAAGTGTGCGTTAGTGTCGGAGCTTGGGCTAGGGGTGGGTTAAGTGAGTTAGGGTTAGGGTGCAGGTAGGTGATGTGTGCGTTAGTGTCGGAGCTTGGGCTAGGGGTGGGTTAAGTGAGTTAGGGTTAGGGTGCAGGTAGGTGAAGTGTGCGATAGTGTCGGACCTTAGGGTTAGGGTTTGGGTCAGGGCTAGTGTGTATGCTATGTAGTGTCGCGTATTGTTTACGTTCCGTGTGTCGGTGTAATGGTGTTTGGTGTTTTGCGTTGTCGGGTTTGTGTCGGGTTTGTGTGTTGTCGGTCATCTGGCGTCGGTGAGTTTTCTGTCGGGGAATCGTCATGTCGGTAATTAGTAGTAGACCCATATAGATATATATATGTATATTTGTTTGTGTCTTTTGGCTTTTCCTGGTTAGGGGTCGCCACAGCGGAACTCCGGTTCGCTAATGATTGGCAGTAGATTTTTATGTGCTGGCTTGCCGGGCCTAATACACAACCTTCAATGAAGGAACACCCACCCATGCATGTCACCACACAGAAGACGCTCTAACTGAGAATCGAACGGGCAACGTCTAACTGTGAGGCGACAATGCTACCGCAGCACCACCACCGCAGCTATATACATATATATATATATATATATATATATATATATATATATATATATATATATATAGTATATACACACATATATATATATATATATATATATATATATATATATATATATATATATATATACTTATATATATGTGTGTGTGTGTGTGTGTGTGTGTGTGTATATATATATATATATATATATATATATATATATATATATATATATATATACATATATATATATGTGTGTGTGTGTGTGTGTGTGTGTGTGTGTATATATATATATATATATATATATATATATATATATATATATATTAATATATATGTCAAAATCCACACTGTCATGAATGTTACCCATACCATTAATGTTGTCAAACACCTATGTGTGCACTGTGTGCATCACCAGAATAGGTAGCACACATGCATCTGGTGTAACAACTTGATGGGGGTTCTGCACCATCAGACAGTAATATGTTTATGCCACAAGAAGAATACCTAGGTATGGCCAATAAGATGTGTGACAGCTCACTGTGACAAAGGTGGTACACTTCAGTTACACATCACTGAAAGATGTGTAGGGAGGTACATGAAGAAGGGTGCATTATACTCAGTTATGTGAGGGAGGCTGTGAACTATAGAAGTATTATGGCCTCTGATGTAGATGTCCTTCACATACTCAGTAGTTGTGTTATGTATAATGGAGTAGTCAGCACTGTGACCACATGCTGGTGGACATTCCACTCACCATCTACCCCAGGACACAGGTCACATACCTAGTTGTCTGATTACTGGATGTGATGTCTTTATTATACTTAGGTTGTGTGCTTGTTTTCCTGATGTAACAAATCACCTAATTTTTTCTTATGATTGTAGGTTTGTCATGGCTGTGGCAGCAATCTTTCATGCATGTTGATACTGTCTGTATTATACTAATATCAGAGTTAGAGTCAATGATTGCCCACAATAGGTAGTCCTTCGGGCAACTGTTTTGGGCACAGGATGTGTATGTCATCTGTGATGTCCGTCACTTAAACAATGGACAGGAAAGTGCCTAGCAGACAGCCCTGATGTGCAGACCTGATCACTGGATCTGAGATGTAGGTCACTTCACACATGTCAACATATTTAGATGCCATATATGTGATACACTGGTCTACCCACTTGTCGATATAGGTGTATATGGCCATATCTGATATGCTTAGTGAATGCCTCAGTGTGGATTTGTGTCAAATGCCTTGGGCTTGTCAAGTTCAAAAGCATGTGGTGTTGTCATGCATACTCTTAATGACCTCTTTGTGGACATCTAACTGACGTAACAGACATGATGTAACAATAACAACTTAGGTCTGTAGCACACAGCTAGGATACCACTAATGTCCATTTAGAAAAGGTCCATGATGACATGTTGGTCTACCTTACAGATGAGGAGAGTCAGGATGTGTCTATACATGCATACATCGGATGCTGTCCCTCCACCAAATCACATGGATGCATGTTGAAAACACCCTTCTACAGCAACATAGATTGTGTGGTGGTTATGCTGAAGTGTGTATTCAACAGTGTCAGGAAGGTGTATGTGATAAGTAACATGATAAGTGATCTGTGATGTTGTCACAGCCCATCAACTCTGTGTGATAGGCCTGGATGATGGTAGGACAGTGCATACTGGCCATCTTCAACTGCCCTCAGGTTTGAACACTATCCCCCATGCAAGGATCATTGAGAAATTCTCCCAGCTAGGGATTAAACCTCATGTCACTAGATGGGTAACCAATTGGCTCATTGACAGAACACATACTGTGAAAGTTGGTGAATCAACCTGTACCAGTAGAGCTGTCACCATTGGTGTACCCCAGGGATCTGTTCTTGGTCATTTACTGATTGGAAACTATTTCTTGACAGTTCAGGATAAAGTATACAGCCTTTGTATTACCATGTTTGCTGATTCTTGCATACTGGATGCAATCATTGAGTCCACCTATGATGTTAACAGGGGTCCCTATCAGTTCAGTGAAAAATCAATTAATCAAACAGCATTTTCAGAGAAATTACACTGAACATGCCATTTGTCAAACTGTTCATACTGAGATCATGGTACAGTGAGGACTGGAAGATTTACCCTTTCCCCACTGCAGTGAAATCTTGGAGTTGGTATATATAATTAGCGGGGGGGGGTGTAGCCCCCCACATGATGGGAATTTGATGAATGTCATTTCAAATTAAATGAGGTTCACTGAAGTGATGATTTGCTGAAGTGAGATAGACCCTGATAACATAGTACAGGAGGTGCAAACACAGACAAATGATTCGTGACAAAGCCACATGGTATGCAAATAAGTGCAAAAATGTGTCTTTATTTTGGCCTTCTGAAAAGTGGAACTTCCTGCTAATTACAACATTGTCAATAGTCCTGCAATGCTAAAACCCAGTGATGCAAGCACTGGGAACATATGTACATAGCACTATAAACTTCGACCACCAAGTGTCCACACTGGTATTGAAGGCCTATGTTGTGCACATCATAATTCATGCCATGGTATTTAGATCTCAGGATTATATCACAGCATTGTACTTGAACCTTATCAGACCATTAATATAGAGTATAATGCTCTGTTTTGCATGTACCTCACCAGACATATGCAGCAGCAGGGGAAACCATATGGGTTACTCACCAAGAAAACACAGTGCATACAAACCATGCCATGATGTATGTGGATAGACCAAAATACATGTCACTGTAAATCAGTATTGTATAGGTTGAGGTCACATGTGCCCAGCCTCCATACCAGTCTCTGACCCTGTCATGGTGGGAATAGTGCATATCCACAAATCCGATATAGCTGATGACATCACTGGTGTCTAGTGAGGAGAATATGGCAACAACTGTCCCACATGCTGGTGTAAAACACTTTCTGTAATGTCAAGTGCACACACACACACACACACACACACACACACACACACACACACACACACACACACACACACACACACACCAGTTGACTGCAGAGAGAATAGAACCCCTACTTATCTAAGTACACAGACTACATAACTCAGTACTTTACGCACGTGCCACAGTACAAGTCTGACAAGACTAGAGGTCAGCTTATAGTGGACAACATCAGGAGGGAATATTAGAGAGAAGATGTTGGGAGGCCTGCATGAAATAGATGTGTAGGGATGTGCAAGTATCAAAACAATGTCAATCTATGGGATTGGAGTGGTAACTGTAGGATATACACTTCTGGTCTTCTGGCTAGACACACACACACACACACACACACACACACACACACACACACACACACACACACACACACAGACACACACACACACACACACACACACACACACACACACACACACACACACACACACACACACACTGTTGACTGCAATGAGAACAGAACCCATACCTAAGTACACAGACTGCAGAACTCAGAACTTTATGCAAGCACTATGGCACTCTGACTTTTACAAGATGGCAGGTCAGCTTACAGTGTATGACATCAGCAGGGCATGTTGGAAAGAAGATGTTGGGAGGCCTGCATAGGTTCATAGATTCATAGGTTCATAGGAGGTTACTAGCCTAATAGCCCTAGGGTGCTTACAAGCCTAACAGTGCAAAAACACAAGTACCCTTATTGAGCATAGTTAAAGGGTCATTGTTAGCAGAGTGATTTTGTGATCAGCATTAACTTGCCCTGTCCATAAGGGAATAGGTGCTACCCCAGGGGTGAATTTACAATCTCTTATCCAGTTGTCAATGTTACGCTTGAATATGGTCATTGAGGAGTACGGTTTCACATGCAGTTTTTAGTGTATTACAGAGGAGTGGCAATCACTGGGAGATATATGTGTCTCCCCAGCATGTTCTGTGTACGTCATAGGCTCAGTGGAGATCCCTGGAGCAAGTTATTCTTGTCTCATTTGATTTGCAGATGTCCAGCATTTCCAGCAGTGCAGGGTCTGAGACTGCACTGTAGTGTAGGCATAGATCTCCTCTCAGCAGCCTGCATAATACTGAGTACAGTGCCAGGTCTTTCAGTATTTCCATGTATCTCACATTTTGGAGGCACTGAATTCTCCCGGTCACAATCCTTTGTGTTTTCTCCACTTGCTCCAAGTGTCTAATGAGGTACACACAGAAGGGAGCATCATATTTAATTAGTGGTCTGATAAGAGCAGAGTACAGCAGAGCTATGACCTCACTGGTCTTACATGTGATGGCCTTATTTATGAAGTGCACAATGTAGAATATGTGTCTCATCACTATGGACACATAGTGTCTAAAGTGTAGATTGTCTTAACATGTGTTCCAAGTCTCCAACACTGTGTTTGAACTTAGAGGGGTACTATGTATATCATAATTAGCAAAAGTACTTCATTGCCAGAGGGGACAATGAGACATTTTTTGCTTTAAGGTTCAGTTCGTGACTTTGCCGCCAATCATTTGTCTGTGTCAGCCTCTTCTGTAATATGTTAACATAGTTGGGGGACTCTATATGACTGTGTCTAGTTGACAGTCATCTGCAGACTTGGTAAGACACAAGCCATCTACCTCTGCCTGGACTTCAGAGAAATAATATCTAAACAGTTGAGGGTCCAGCACAGATCCTTGTGGTATTCCACTGATAAGTGGTCTAGTGGTTGAGGTGCAGTCCCCAAATTTGATAGTGTGTGTTCTGTCAGTGAGCCAGTTGTCAATCCATTTAATAATGAATGGGTCAATCCCTAGATGGGAGATTTTCTATATGATACCTGAATGGGGATAGTGTCAAAGGCTTTGGATAACTCAATATAGGTGATATGTCCTGTTATCCCTCATCCAGGTCTTTGGGGTCAGTATCAAAGAAGTCCACTAGGTTTAATAAGCAAGATCTGCCCTTGACAAAACCAAAATGGGTTGGGTCAAGTGTGTTGAAGGTCACCTATGTCTCTATGGATAATGTCCATGCTGATTCCTTCCCTAGCCTTGCAGGTAAGGCTTTTTAGAATTATGTAACAATAGTTCTAGTTCTACATGTTAACAGAGTGATGTACATTGCATATCACAGAACGTTTGGTATTAATTTCTGTAGTGTAGGTGATATATGCGTGAAAAAAGTACTGAGACCCCAGGGTTGTAATGCTTGGAGGGAAGCAACACATGGCTGTATTGTACATATGTGACATATTGTTAGAGAGGGACTTCAGTTTGTTATATTTCCACATGGACTCTCATGTCATAGACAGGAAATGGACAATAAACAGCAGTAATACATAATAATATTTACTTTTCCATAGTGAGGCAAGCAGTGGGTTTGGGCAATGGTTGGTTGTAGTTAAATAGTGCACAAACTTGAGCCACATTGCTAAAGTCTGAGAGTTAGTAATGAATCTATGAAACACACCTGCTGTTTAACTGACTCTATGGCAGCAGATGAAAATGCATTGACACATTACTTTTTCAGCCCACATGATACTGGGTTTGAATCCAGATGTATCTAAGAGTTTTAAATAAACAGTGATAATCGAATGGCAATTGTTTATAGTACTTGTGTTTCTGTGTGCTGGCATAGCGTAGCAAGGTTAAGTGGCATTGTGCAGAGGTAACCACAGCATTGTACTGCCGCTTACTGTAACTTGGCACTGCTGGGTGATGTCAAACTCCATGCAGACACAGACGCCAAAAAGTGAAGGGATCCATTGCATTTTCTGCTACTTATGTGTGTTGTGTGTGATTCTATTTTTTGACCAGATTATAGGTGTTAAAATGGGGTAGATAGGAAACTGATAAATTATGTGGTACCAAGAAGGAGGAAACAATATTCCAAACTCAAAATTTATTAGAAGTTTAGCGCTTTTGTTTCGTACATCGCATAGAACTTCCTCAGAACTAAATCTGTTATTAATGACATTTCCTTTATACTTAATTAAAATCACATGATACACTGTTGGAGCCAACCTACCAATTAAAACTGATTGCAAGGTAAAACCATACACAAGGATAAAAACAGAAATAACAATGGACTATGTAGCATCATAATATTTCATCTTTAAAACAGAATTAATATCCATTGAATCAGTTTGTGTTTGGTGTGTTTCTGTGGAGTATTTAATTTTACAGGTAGCTAGGAAAGTGGTGAAATGGGGAGCAAGCAGGGGAAGAATAATTGGTAAGTAATACAGGAATATTCAGGAAAGAGGTAGGAAAGAACCACATATATTCATTTTTTTCAGCAGTAAAAACTGATAATATGTGCAGAATATTAGCTGAATTTGGACTGTCACCTCCAGAGAGAGGGGTGACAACAACATTATCATGTTGTGTAGCCAATTGGACTGAATCAAGTGTGCCAAGAAGACAAGTGTGTGAAATGGAGAGCTACATATGGGATGATTTTTGTTTTTTGTTGGACAGGTGCCCATTTTTTTTAATTCAGTAAGAGATGGCTGCTGGGAAAGGGATGTAAGGGATGGGTCAGGTACGCTGGTTAGATGAGGAAGCAAATGCACACAAACAAGACAAACAAGACAAGATACAGGGATGGTATGGGACACAAAATGTTGGGGGATAGCATAATAGGGGTGAAGAAGGGGACAATTCAGGCTCATGCCTGTTAAGCTTGGAGACAGTGAGAATTGAGTCCTCACCCACTGGACTGTCATCACTGTCTCCTTGCTCTGCTGGCAGCTGGAGAGTTTGACATATTCTCCTCCTACAGACCATGAGGGAGAGTAGCCTCTCCATACAGCATAGGCGTACACCAATGGTGCGGTACATGACCCTGATCACCAACCCTGGCATCTCCCAGTGGATGATGAACTCACCACTTCCACCATTGCTCCTAGATGGTACCACTACACCAGCTTCCAGAGCAGTACTGTCTGAGGGTACAGGTAGTGTAGGGGCAGCAAAGGCAGTGCTGCCAGGTTGGCTCCCAGATGTGCTGGGCATCGGTGCTGGAGCCGGTGGAGTGGGGGCAGGTTGATCCACTGGGGCTGTCCTATATTGCTGTGCTGTGTAGCATTTAGTGATGTGGTACACATGAATGACATGGAGACATTTTGACAACACATAATAGAAAATAAAAAAAAGAAAGATAAAGGTTGGGGTGAGAGGAAAAAAGAAAGGTAAAATTAGTACTGGTTGTGGCATACAATGCATTACTACAATTACACAACTCTTTTATATGAAGTACTACATTTAAGTATACATCGTAACAGATACACACTATGCTATAGATTGCTGAAAGTAATCCTTGAAATGTTCATATATTGCACGCATGCATGTTTCAATTATGCAGATTACAGCAGGGCATTTGTTCCACTGGTCCATCCATCCACCCATCCACCCATCCATCCATCCATCCTTTTCCCTTTTTCCAATTTTTTCACAGCTTGTCAGGGTGCCACTTCAGCAGTGACAACCATCTAGAGACAAGGTTTACACAACTGGGTGGCTAGCCCTGCCACCACATGCTCACACCTAGGGCCAATTTACCTGCTGCATGTCTTTGGAATGTGAGAGGAAACTGGGGCTCCAAGAGGGAACACACACACAAACACAAGGAGGAAATGTAGACTCCACACAGATGACACCCCAGTTGAGAATCGAACCAGAGAACCTCTTACTATGAAGTGACAATGCTAACTGCTGCACCACTGCGCCCCTGGTACAGAGTTTTTAATTTAACTCTCTGTAATTATTGCTCATTCTTAGGTTCATAGATTCATAGATTATTACTAGACTAATTGCCCTTGTTAGCCATTTTAAGCCTAGCCAATACCCCATGTGAGAATTAAACATTGCATCTTGTGTTTGTAAGGTAAACACCTTAACTATTATAACAACCTCATCCCATCTTCTCTTATCTGACCAATTATCTGAGACATGCTCTCTGTAAGCCATTCTATATCATTGTCTTTAAAATGTTTGAGGATATTAAATTTTAATAATGTAATATGTAGTTGCCAACAAATGACGGGGAGGTTGGATGTTAATGAAAAGAACCTGTGAGTTGTGCGCAGCTTACTTAAATTTCCAACCTTGACAAAATTACATCTAACACTTGGTAAGTCTAACCTGACACACCCATTGGATGTAGGCCAGTCTGTATTGCTGTTGTGTTTTCCTTCTCCCTAGCAGTAGCTGTAAAGAGCACTTTTGGCTGACATCAAAAAGTGAAACAATACTAATTTCATGAACTTTAATCATACTTTGACTTAAGAATGGGGTCCATTCCTGTCATGGTATTAGAAACCCAAAAGATTTGGAGAAATTAAAAAATAAAAAGGCAACCATGTAGCTAGGGAAAGTGAAAGTGAGGAGACTTGTTTATGTGGAGAGCATAGGAAAGGAAAGGCTATTACTTTTGGTTATATCTGCACAGAGGATTACTTAACTTGAGAAGGTATGCTTGCATTTTGTCAGCTATATACTGTATATGCTAAATGCAATTAAGAAAAATCTGTTTAACAGTTTTATATAGATTAGCAAAGGCTTTTACACTTTTATCTGTATGCACTAGTTAGAAGTGTACTGATGGCATGGGCATGTTTGTGAGGGCATTTCACAGGCATACATGACTGGCAATACCTTAACATGAAATGCTCTCTGCAAAATCTGTAGACATGCTTCAGGGATAATTCATTTGATAGCACTTTTAGCATTTCAAAAATGGCTTGTTAGTAAAATGTGTCGTTTGCTTGCTATTTGGGGGTTGGGGAGCAGAGCTGCATTTCTGTTATGGCACAAATGATGTTATATTGCTGTTGCTATTCTCCTTTTTTTGCATCCAGCCTGTTCTTCACATTTCAAATCTCTAGACTGTTTTATGTTTCTCCAGTAGGTAATACTGAAATGCTACCTTTTCTGTTTTATATGGGAACAGTTCTTTTGTAGCTATGTGATAGGTATATGTATGATCCTTCTGTTGTCTTTAAGTATACATAGGACTATGGCACCCAGGTGTCTCAGTCATCAAATATCACCCTTCACTGACTCTCAGAATCAGGTAATTCTTCAAACTTTTAGATGACATGGTACCTCCCTGCTTGAGAGGTGACATGGAGATATGTCAGGCAGAATGCAAATCTGGCAGCAGATAGTTGTGGACATCAATGCAGTGGGTGGCCACAGCAGGGCATATGACCAGGTGCCTCATAGGGCACTGATATGATTTCATCTGCACTAGGAGAGCAGCTGCAGCGTCCTTTGATTGAATGGGTACTGGGGGGGGGGGGTTGCTACACAGCCAGCACTAACAGCAAATGAAGAGTTCCTGTCCACTGTCAGTGATCTAGGCAGCTCATAGGAAAGAGTGGAACAGCATGTTCTTGACATTTGTGCTACTGTTTCCAGAACAACAAGCATGTCCCAGGAGGAGCTTCCAGGTAGGCTATTGTATCTCAATTGTTACATACTGTTGTATAGTAAAACAATTTAAATTAATTCATTAATTCTGTTTTGTGAGGTGGAGTTCAGGGAAGAGTTAAGACAGGCACTGGGTGTAGCTGGGTAACTACAGCAGAGCTACTAAGAGAGATGGCTAAAATGTGCTTGGTATGACATCTGGAAAGAGGGAGGAGGACAAGGAGACCTGGTGGTGGAATGAAGAAGTACAGGAGAGTATACAGAGAAAGAGGTTTGTGAAGAAGAAGTGGGATTGTCAGAGAGATGAAGAAAGTAGACAAGAGTATAAGGAGATGAGGTGCATGGCAAAGAGAGAGGTGGTGAAGGCTAAGGATAAGGCGTATGAAGAGTTGTATGAAAGGTTGGACACTAAGGAGGGAGAAAAGGACCTGTACTGATTGGCTAGACAAAGGGACCGAGCTAGTAAAGATGTGCAGCAGGTAAAGGTGATAAAGGGTAATGAGGGAAACATACTCACAAGTGAGGAGAGTGTGTTGAGATAGAAAGAGTACTTTGAGGGGCTGATGAATGAAGAGAATGAGAGGGAGAGAAGGTTGGATGATGTGCTGATAGTGAATCATGAAGTGCAGTGAATTAGCAACGAGGAAGTAAGGGATAGCTATGAAGAGAATGAGGAATGGAAAGGCTGTTGGTCCAGATGGCATACCCGTGGAAGCATGGAGGTGTTTATGTGAAATGGCAGTGGAGTTTTTAACTAGATTGTTTAATGAAATCTTGGAAAGTGAGAGGATGCCTGAGGAATGGAGAAAAAGTGTTTTGGTACCGATTTTTAAGAATAAGGGTGATGTGCAGAGCTGTAGTAACTACAGGGGGATTAAATTGATCAGTCACAGCTTGAAGTTATCGGAAAGAGTAGTGAACGCTAGGTTAAGAAGGGAGGTGATGATTAATGATCAACAGTATGGTTTCATGCCAGGAAAGAGCACTACAGATGCAATGTTTTCTCTGAGAGTGTTAATGGAGAAGTACAGAGAAGGTCAGAAGGAGTTGCATTGTGTCTTTGTGGACTTAGAGAAAGCATATGACAGGTTGCCCAGAGAGGAGTTGTGGTATCGTATGAGGGAGTCGGGAGTGTCAGAGAAGTATGTAATGTGTCAGAGAAGTATGTAAGTGTGGTACAGGATATGTACAAGGGTAGTGTGACAGCGGTGAGGTCTGTGGTGGGAGTGACAGATGTGTTTAAGGTGGAAGTGGGATTACATCAAGGTTCATCTCTGAGCCCTTTCTTATTTGTAATGGTGATGGACAGGTTAAGAGACAAGATCAGACAGGAGTCCCCATGGACTATGATGTTTGCAGATGATATTGTGATCTGTAGTGAGAGTAGGGAACAGGTGGAAGAGACCCTGGAGAGGTGGAGATATGCTCTAGAGAGAAGAGGAATGAAGGTCAACAGGACTAAGGCAGAATATATGTGTGTGAATGAGAGGGAGGATAGAGGAATGGTGAGGATGCAGGGAGTAGAGTTGGCAAAGGTGGATGAGTTTAAATACTTGGGATCAACAGTTCAGAGTAATGGTGAGTGTGGAAGAGAAGTGAAGAAGAGAGTACAGGCAGGATGGAGTGGGTGGAGAAGAGTGTCAGGAGTGACTTGTGACAGACAAGTACCAGTAAGAGTGAAAGGGAAGGTCTACAAGAGGGTAGTGAGACCAGCTATGTTATATGGATTGGAGACAGTGGCATTGACAAAAAGGCTGGATTCAGAGCGTGACGTGGCAGAGCTGAAGATGTTAAGATTTGAACTGGGTGTGACGAGGATGGACAGGATTAGAAATAAGTATATTAGAGGGTCAGTCCAGGTTGGAAGGTTTGGAGACAAAGCCAGAGAGGCAATATTACAATGGTTTAGACGTGCTGAGGAGGGATGCACAGTATATTGGGAAAAAGATGCTAAGGATGAAGCTGCCAGGTAACAGGGAAAGAGGAAGGCCTAAGATAAGGTTTATGGATGTGGTGAGAGAGGACATGCAGGTGGTTGGTGTGACAGAGCAGGATGCAGAGGACAGGAAGAAATGGAAACAGTTGATCTGCTGTGGCGACCCCTACCGGGAGCAGCCGAAAGAAGAAGAAGAGTTCTGTTTCAAAAGAATTTTTTTTGGGGGGGGATTGAAGATTGCTACAGTTAACAACCCATTCTAATTGATTACAAATGGGCTTAGTTTGGACTTGTCATCCAAGATCATGTTGAAAGTATAGTTAATGGACATATAAAGGGGAAAAGTATTATTCCATGTTACTGTTAATTGTGATAGTAACTGCGGTGGTGGTGCTGCGGTAGCATTGTCGCCTCACAGTAAGATGCTGTCTGGTTCGATTCTCAGCTAGAGCGTCTTCTGCGTGGAGACATGTGTGAATGGGCGTACCTTCATTGAAGGTTGTGCGTTAGGGCTGGCAACTCAGCACGTAAAAATCCACTGCCAATCATTAGTGAACCAGAGTTCCGCTGTGGCAACCCCTAACTGGGAAAAGCCAAAAGACACAAACCAACTGTTAATTGTGATAGTGTTGTCCTTGCCTTTTGCTTAACTTCTTCCAAGACCATACCATCATCTGCACATGGTAAGCCAAACATTTTTATGTCAATACTGATGAGCAATTCAAAGAAATATTTTAGTATGTGATGTTGATGTCAGGACTGTTGTGTGTAATGCAGTAATGTCGAATAGTGGCACCACTGTTATTTTGGTAGCATATATTGGACTATAGTAGTGTATGTATTAATTATTTCTGTATTTGTTGATTACTATCACAGGTTATCCTGAGAGTGGATGTGTGGGATTTCTACCACCTGATGTCAGAGTATCAGCAGACTCTGATGATGATGGTGACCAAAAGGAGGCACAGTCGGGGGTGCAGAGGTTGAATCTAATACTGAAGTTGACATACAACCATCCACTAAAATTCCATCAGTCACAGCCAGTAGGCCTACGCCTACCTATTCCAGTGAGCCCTCAGATACTGGACAGGTGGAGGGTTAGACAATAGATCAGGGAAGTGTTGACTGTTGACTCTGGTCATAGCCAAAGTGTGGGCAAGGTGCCATGCAAGAGAGTTGTCAAAGGTTCTCAAATGAGGCCTGCTGTCCATCCTTCACCTGATTCAGGTTTCTCTTCCTGTGTCACTCAATGTTTGTTTAGGGCTATCATGAAAGTACAGGTATGTTTCCATAGATGCTCAAGAGAAATGCTTAGGGTTGTAGATGTGGCACAGGATGACATGCATGACTGCCTCCACCGTGTTACCAATTCAGTGGATTGGCTGAATGATATATTGGAATGGGCGGGGTCTGTGATGGAATATCTACGGGGAGGGGATGGAATTCTTGTGGGCGAAGGTCTGCCACACATCATCTGCTGTTAGCCAACATGACCGTGCCCTATCACACTCCCATAGTGGCAGTACTTTCACTGCTCTGTCAGTGGTTCAGCTGTCCACACCTAGACATGACAGGCCATAGGGTCATGGTCCTCGGTATCCTCATAAGGGGAACTCATCCAGCAGACATCAGTCATGTTCAGGTAGAAGCAGTGCATCTGACCATGGTGTGCCTGTGCAACTCCTGGCAGAGCCAGTTCTCATGGTCGGGTACAACAACAATGAACTGCCACCTCTACTATGCACAGCTCACACCTGTGTGACATACCAATATGTAGTGCTAGCACAGAGCTTGGCTGTGTTCATGCAGACACTCACACACCAATTTCACTAGAGGACCCATATGGACACACACAACAATTACATGGCTCAGCTGTGCAGCTTATAACTAATTTTGTCTCAGTGGCTGTTTGTTGCTTTATCCAAATGTCTGCCTGCTTCTCATTCTTACAAACACACTCACCAACCTTTTGTGTAAGCCTAGGCTTCCTGCCCCCCCACCCACAACACCCAGTGCAAGTGATGATAAAGGTGAATAAAACAAAACAAAATATAAACTGTGACTAAAAGTTGGTTCAACCCAATAAACAAAATATCATAAGAAAAGCAGAAAAAACATCTAATAAGGCTGTCACAGGAAAAGCTGAAGCATTATTAGTCGGTTCTTCTGCTTTTCTTGTGATATGATGATAACTGTGCCATATCCCTGTTTTATATATTTTGGATTCAGGGAAACATAAGATGTGTATCTGATGCTCAGTCTGCAGATCTGACTGAGTGCTTAGAATATCTGCATTTCTGATGCTGAACTGATAATTGTGCCTTTGACTTATATTGGGCTTAGAATGTTAGACAGTTGACAGCATCGAAATTTTTCCATCTTTGTTGTTAATAATCTTGTGAGGGTTGTGAAGTCTGAAACTTTAATGCATATCATTACTTTCTAACTTCTCTCTTTAATGATTTTCCAGTACATATGTATGGTACAGTGCTAAACTAAGGGCATGCAGTAATCATAACTACTTTTGAAAGGTATGACTGTGTGAATATTTGATTCCTGAGGCCTACTACTTAATAATGGACACATATAAGTCAAATAAGTCTCTGCTGTCAAACTGTTAATGTCATTTCTGTTCAGATCTCCCACATTTTACTTGCTTACACTGTCAACTAGCAACATGCAAGGATATGCCAGTCATTCCTATTATTACATAATACAATCCAGGTTCAACACTTACCTTGTAAATCCAGCAGTTGCAACAGTCTTAGTTTAGGGCTGTCTGATGCAAGCAGTACACAGCCAATACATGGGGAGGTAAAAGTTGTGACAGTTGCCTGACATCGATGTTACTATATGTATGTGTGTAGGAGGAAGGTTTTAGGCCATTAGGTGGTAAGTGAGTGTTCTCTGCATTGTCTCTTAACCAGTATGAAGGCATATTGAGCATGCCTACATCTGCCTACACCCATAGCTGCTGCTGGTTTCTCCTCTGACTCCTCACCCACGTGTGGCTGTGGTGACCTTGCCATGGGTGTTGGGGTGTATGCTCCTTCCACTTGTTCATAGGCTCATAGGAGGTTACAAGGCTAATGCCCCGATGGCCCTTACAAACCTAGCTAAATTCAACCCATGTTTTCAAGGGTGTCTGGTTCAAGTAGTTGTCCCTGATTAAGCTGTTTTCTCAGGATGATGTTGTGCAGCATGGCACATACTGTGAATATTTTAGTACATGTCTGTGGATTGCACTGATGTATCTAGGCACCAGAACAACGACTTCAGCAACCCAAACACATGCTCTATATTTCTGGTTTGAGAGTGTGCCTCATTATAGCATTCTTCAGCAGGTGTGTGTGTGCATTTCTGATGGGCATCATCAGCAATAGTTCTAGTGCATAACCTGCATCCCCCAGTAAATGAACCTGTGAGATATCCCCCCACTGAACACCTAATACAGTTGGAAGATGGGACAGATATTATGAGTCGTGGTAACTGCTGTGGTTGATAGCACACACATTCAAGATAATTCCCTTGGCATTAAACACAACTTGGCAGTTAATGGAGTGGAACCTCTTTCTTTCAATGTTGAGCCTTCCCTGTTCCCTGGATAGCACCTTAACTTCTACATGTGTGCAATCTATGGCACCCAGTACTTCAGGGAAGTGTGCTACAGGGTAGAACTCCTGCATATTTCTGGCGTTATTCTCTGGAGTATGGGGAAAATATATGTGGTCACTAGTATGTTGGAGCATAGCATTTGAGAATTAATGGAGGATCTTAGATGCTGATGCCTGTGACACCCCCAGCATGTCCTCCTTTGGTCTCTGAAAAGTACCTATAGCTAAGATTCTCTGAAAGGTACCTGTAGCTAAGATTCTAAGTACTACACATACCTTTTTCTCCACCGGAATGGGTTCCCCATGGCTTGCCCTGGTTCTAAGCTGAGGACAACAGAGGTTGTAGAGTTCCTGTAGTATGTCTCTGTTCAGCCTGAAGTGCTCTACAGTTTCCACATCATGTAGATTGTGATAAGTTAAATGGGGTCTGAAAACCTTTCTCCTTCTTGGCCATGGTCTATTAGTAGCAGCAGCAGCATAAACTTCAGCCTGTAGCACATATACGTATGAATTAAAGCAATAGCAGCCCCTAACATTGCTTCTGTGTGGACTCCATTCCATTGCTGTATTGCAGTAGGTTTTAGAATTTGCAGGGAAAACCAGGACTGAGTCTACATGGTTGCTTTATAGCTTGTTGAATAGCTCATCTATCTTAGATTGATTGATTTGCATACAATTCAGCTTCTTATGCTGTAATTTGAATGCTGTGGTGTTTACCTTGTTTGCACAGCCATGTGTTGTTCTACATCATGCTATGATGCTCGCATGGTGGAACCAGACCATATGGGCTTTACTGAATCTGGTAGTAATACCTTACAGAGTACAAGAGTCACAGAAACAATTAGCAAGAGAAGAAGCTCAACAAATAATTAAACTACTCATAGCAGAAGAGTTAAACATTGACTCTATCAACCAAACCTGATAGTCACTAAACCTGATGGAAACATTAGGTTCTATAACGACCTTGGGAAACTGAATAGCATTTCAAAGTCTTGTAGTAATCCAATACCCAGAGCTGATCAGGTGACGTGATATACCCAGATGAGACAACTTTCATTCAGAGGACTGGGAATCGCACTTAGCTAAAATACAGGCTGTATGAAAATGCATAAGACAGGCAGACTTAATTGTCAATGCTAAGAAAAGTAAAGTAGGTATGGTAGAAGCTAAGTATTTAGGGTACATTACAAGAAGAAGGATATAAGACCACAAGAAAAAAAGCTACAGGCCATAAGAATGATCTTTGTCAAATATTAAAAAATAGATGAAGGCATTCCTTGGAGTAAATAGATACTACAAGAAATTTCTGCCTAATGTTTTGACTATTGCATGACCTTTGCCAAATCCCACAAAGGAAAAAGCTGCTATCAATGGACAGTAGTATCCTGAGGCAGACAGATCAGTTATTCATTTATCTTTGCCTCACAATGACATGCTGAAAAAACATGATGGTGTATGTACAAGAGGAGATGGCAGTCTTAATGAATGTTATCAAAAGGGATGGGGTTTTCCATAGAGAAAACAGAGGTAAGTATCCATAATGAAAGGCAACTAACATATGAACACATGAACATGAACATAGCAATGGAGATGACCGCAGATTCCTGCTAATATTATTACCACGGTTGACCATGGAAGAGTGAGCAGTGAATGTCACTGGAATATCAGTGACATCAAGGACATGGCTAAGTCCGTGGTGGTGGTGCTGCGGTAGAGTGGTCGCCTCACAGTAAGACCCTGTCCGGTTCGATTCTTAGCTAGAGCATCTTCTGTGTGGAGACATGCGTGAATGGGCGTACCTTCGTTGAAGGTTGTGCGTCAGGCCTGGCAAGCCGGTACATAAAAATCAACTGCCAATCATTAGCGGACTGGAGTTCTGCTGTGGCGACCCCTAACCGGAAAAAGCCGAAAGACACAAACAAACATCAAGGACATGGCTAAGAAGAAATTCATTGATACTGGATAACAGCAATACACTTCAACCTGTCATGCTCTCGGCAACAGAAGAAAAATTGCTGTGGACATTGGTGTCAGATATATTCATGTTGGGAATACCAGATGATACTGATGTTGCTGCCCCAGAGGATAAACAGTGAGGATTAGTGTTTATTCTATAATATTAGGTAATTATGATTGTAATTGCATACACAATATGCATAACTTTATACAGGTATATACTTTGCTTGTATGTCTGATTAAACCATGAATGATTCCTGCATCTTGTCACATCACGTCCATGTAGCACACTTGTTCATGTAAGTTTTTACATATATGCCTGAGACTGGTTTTCTTTTTCTTTTTTTTTGTTTCCTATTTGGAGGTGTTATGTGTATCTGACAGGTGTCTTGTTTGACATGTCCTGTATCTGTCCACTACATCTGTCTTGAGTCAGAAAAGAGGAATCATGCAACAGCAATGATGCTCAGTTTACTTGCCACATAGTCAGGCTAATACATACCAAGCTAATCTATAGGGTTATCACCTGTGGGGAATGGAAGCTCAAATGTGGAAAATCTTGGTGTCATAGATCACCCAATATAGGTTTAGCCAATATTTCAGCATCAGTGCTTCTAGATGTAGTATTGTTAGGATGCAGGTGGATGACATGGCGATACCACTGCAGGTTAGGCTTATACACCACCACAGAATGCCCAATGACTTGGGAGTACAAGGTTTTTGCTGTGGGTGAGCCTCATTACTAGAATGCTGTCCTATTGTGCTCCAGCAGATAGAGGCACAGATAGCTACAGTACTGCAGGGATTGGATGTATCATGGTACATCATATGAATGACATGCAAGCATGGTTACAGCAACTGCAATATGATCTACAATCTCAACAGCTATTGCACTGCTGTTTTGCACCAATGATTGTAAAAAATACATATGTAAACAAATTTGCCAGCCCTATATGCTCAGCCAGACATTCATGAGATGATATGGATGCAGATAAACATGATGATGCAACAGTAGCTTAATTTTGTGTACCCCACAGATACTGACTACTACACAACCATCAGACATCTTTGATAGAATCTATGCCACTGCCAGGTCCCCCAACACCCTCTGCAGATGTACAGGGGAAGGCAACATCTGAGCATTAGCCAAGCTTTCTAGAGGTGTGACTGGCATCACTCCTACATCTGATTACTCCTATGATGGAGTCGGTGGTGGAGGTGTAATTCCGTCACCAACACAGGCTGTTACCACAATTGGATATATCAGACATGTGAGCATGTATATTAGAGCACTGTTCTAGTACTTCTGATAGAGTATGGTGTGAAACAGGCTGTTGGGATGCAGCTGAAGACACATGTGAGTGCCCGTCAATTATTGCACATGCATTGCAGATGCCTGTTCTGTGTACTGTACTCCTGGCAAATAATGACATGCTTAAGCTCAACCATTGATACATTTTAGTGTACCCTAATGCTGATAGTTATGTGGCGTCCTACATTTATTAACAAGTACAGTTTTCTTTCTTAGCTGTTTATACTTACCTTAGCCAAATACTTCAATAACCAAGATGTCACATGTCTGTTATGCTCTTATCTGCCTGACTTGCTGTGCCGTTTGATGTAGAGATTGTGGTAGTGATGATTCTTTGCCCTCTGCATCCTGACTAGATCTCATTCTGGATATGTGAATAGGTTGCCATGCATTTGGCATGTCTTCAGTAGGGTGTGTTGCAGTGTACTTATTTTAGCAAAGATATGCTCAAAGAAATTGTGTCTCTGCATTGCATGCGGTTGTATGCCGCCTTCTGAGGATTCCATGGGGACTTTATTATGTTAAGCAGCCATATTCTTAGGGGCAATACTGCAGATCCATGGGAGAGAGAACTGTGTTGAAGGTCCTGTATATTGTGCTGGAGTGGGTTCCATATTGAAATGCAGAGTGCCAAAAAGCAAGAAAAAAGGAGATTGAAAACATAGGAGAAGAGTGCATCTCAAAAATCAGTCTTCTCCTTAAAACTTATCTTTGCAAGGGAGGCAAGTACCTCCTGCAACCCCCCATCTAGACGGCAAGCCCCCCCCCCACACACACACACACACACATATATATATATATATATATATATATATATATATATATATATATATATATACCAACTCTGAGATTACCATACCTTTGAGAAAAGGGAATATTCCAAGAAATGGTTCAGGACTCACTCTACAGGGTCCCTGCATTTCAAATGGTTACTGCTGGAGTGCCACACATTCTCACCATGTTGCAAGTAGAAACTTTAATGATGTGTGCTCTTTGGCTACATACTACCTGGCAATTTATTGAGTAATAACCATGCCTGCTCAGATATGTAGTTATATAATCCATAGCATTCCAACAGCAGGTACATTCACTGCTGTATACAACTGGCATGAATATTCCTACAGTGGGCAGTCGTATGAAATCCATCCAGTTTATCTTGATGAGTATAGAGCACCCATGATCAAAGTTCCACAAAAGTCAATGATGTTACATGGCGAGCAAACTTCTGGCAGCTGCTGCTATAGATGAGTTATTTGTTGCCATCTTAAACACAGTGAATGAATATAGATATATTTTCTTTTGTTTTCCCTCTTTTCTGTACACAATTATATGCACACAAACTATTCACCTTGATCACTGTTGCATATTCTAATAGACTGGGACAATGCAAGAACTCTTTTCTTGATGCATATTCTGTGCTGACTTCATTTGTATTATTCTACTGCACACATATTAGCTAATGGTTACAATGATTAGTAGGATTCATAGGAATGTTAAGACTGTCTTAGTCTAATGGCTATATGCACCTTGCAAATACCCACCCTCTTGCTCCATTCTCAAGTAGAGATAGGCCATATAGTCCATAGGCAAATCTGAGAGCAGCCATCCAGTCATTTATGTTGCTTTTGAAAGAAAATGTATCACATTACTGAATCTGCAGAGGAAATTTATTCCAGAGAAGGGAGAGCTATTGGGTGATGAAGCTATTTCTTTAGCACATTCTGTTTATCTGCTGGTGAAGGTTCAAGTCTCTAGTTCTAGTGCTGACTTACTTTTTCACAGCTTTTTGACTTATTTAGATATATGAGATTAAAAACTACTACGTCTGTAATGAAACTGTGAACAAGGCATGGTATCACCCCTCAGAAGTCTATAAGCCATACAGTACGTGAGCAGACCTTCCTGGATATCCTGGTAACTAAGGTTCTTAAGAATAGACATCATTTTAGTTACAAACCTCTGGCACTTTTCAAGTTTGTAGAAAAGTTGAGTGAGGTATATAACAAGGTTTAATGGGCATACTTACCCCTTGATGAAGACAAATTGTTCGGACTCAAGCCAAATGAGATTCTTGAGATCATTAATAATGAGTGGTTGTGATATGTTCCATAGGATTACTGATCAGACTCATAAAACTGATTGCTCTATAATGTCTAGGGTCCATGTTATGGTCTCCATTGTGAAAGATCATCACCACAGCAGTGCACCACAATTTGGGAACATAACTTGTTTTTGGGTTTAGGTTAAATAATTAAGGACAGGTTTGATAAGAGCAATTTTAAATAAGTACCGAGGTTTACTGTTATGCCCTATGGAACCTCATTTCTTCTGGACAGCCACTAGATCCATTCATTTCCTGGGCAAGTATCAAGTGAATCGTGAGTAGGATCCATCATCTGCATGTTGGGTCATTTAGTTTTGTATACAGACCCTACCATTCGAAGCAATTCTTGTAGTTTTCAATGGCCTAAGTATCTTATGTTCATTCCTTCACATGGTGTAATCAATTAGCTCTGCCCCCCCCCCCCACCTTGTAGTCTGCAACATTTGTGCAATCCTCTGTATTAACTGGAGGATAAACCTCAGAGAATGTACTCACAATACTTTCTCTAGCTCTCCTGCAAAATACAGGTGAGCAGACCTGGTGTCTTCGTTCCTCCCCTCCCATATTATAAGCTCCAGCATGTTCTATAGCTGCTAACTGAGCATGGTTCACTTGGGCCAGAGCTTTACCACTCCATGCCAACAGAGCTGGTTAAGGTTTAATTGAGCACAGATTAAAAAAATGTAATATATCATGAAACAAATACTGTTATTATAGATGTAAAGACAGGAAAGAGCAGTGATAAGATAACAAAAAAGTTATAGGTAATTTGATTTCTATTTGTGGAAATCAAATTAAAAAGGAAAGGAAAATGAAAAGGGGAGCCATAACAAAGTAAAAGATACTTAAGGAAGTTGTGAGGAAAAGGAAGCTGATGAAGCTAATGGCAAAGGAGTCATACAGAAATGGAAGAAAAGAGAGCAGTAAATTTAATTTAAAAGTGAAGGCAGGAGAAACAAGAGCAAAATAGTGCAGGGGACTTAAAACAAGGAAGTGGCATGTTTAAAAAAGAAGGCATTAGATAATACATACAGAAATTCTGGGGAGATGATTCAAAATTAAAATCATTTTATAAAAGCTGGACAGTGGTGAATGATTTTAAAAGATATGAAGTAAAACAGATCAATAGGCAGAAAAGTTGTGTAATTTTTCATGGGAAGTAAAGATATGAGATCGTTTAAGGGGAAGAAAATACTGTAAAATGAGATGATAGCTTAGGAGGTAAAAATAGACTATTCAAGGATGTCTTTCTAATGTAAGACATCCTTATAAAAAAGCTGCTAATCAAACATGGAGATCTTGTTACAAAAAGAAGAGAAATTAGAAATGCTAGAAAAATATGTAAAACTTAAAAAAACAACAAGATGGAATATTAAGTAAGGATGCATTTGCTCTAAAAATGTTTTGGAAAAAAGAAGATAGTTTATTAAAAAGTACACTACAATATAAAAGGTTAAAACAACAACCGGTGCTTTTATGAAAGACAGACTCTCAGAACAGGATGATTGTATTTACTTGTTTGGTTATTTATTTCTTACTGGATTACTGGAATGCTTATTATGGACCCTTTACAACTACTACACATGACACAGACTAAATGTTTCATTAAAAAGAATGTTAATAAGTCTGAGTTAAGCATAGGCATGTGGATAGAAATTCAAAACTGCAGACAATTGGTTGAACATAAGATTAATCTAATGCAACCGATAGTTAGAAATTCTTTCCCCACATTCATTGATTTACTCATTATTCTAATATACCAGAATATAATTGTAAAGGGACTTCTTTCTAAAATATATAAGGTACTTAGGAAATCAACAGTATATAACAGAGAAAGCTATTGGGATTATTTTAGAGCTGTTAATAATAACTCCCCAAGTAAAGATAATAAAAAAAAACAATGGTCCAAACTTCAAAACTAACGACTTCATCACTAAGGTGGGGGATATTCTCTTGGAAGTTCTTACATAGAACCTTTATCACACCATATAAAGTTAAACTGATATTTAATAAAGACATAGCATAGCATGCTGGAGATGTAAACTAAATGTTATAGCTGACTGGCAGATTATGCTTTACGATTGTATAAGATATTTTGGGATAATATGAATTCTCTGTTACAGTCTGTTTTTAATGATAAATTTACGCTAACCAAATCTCTTATTTTATTTAATGCATATTTTCCCACTTGTGTCACGAAAATAAAATACCCTCTCTTATGGAGTATCTTAACATTAGCAAGAAAAGTCATCACCACGAACTGGAGGAATCAGACAACTTCTACTATGAAGGAGTTTGTACACTTGGCAACTGCAGTTTGTCATCTTGAACTTATAACGACCAAGACAAGAACATCTAGAATCACCTCTTCATATGGTTGTAATCCAAAGAACTGCTGGATAAACAGACCTCAATAATTAACTAACAACTACTCATCCCATTTCATTGTATGTTTAAAAAGCATTGTTTTATAGTAGATGCCACTGTAAATAGTTTTTCTGGTTGTTGTTTATCATTGTTCTTACAGATATGTATATTTGTTTTATACTATCTATGTTATATTTATTAATGTTTTGTTGTTAAAATTTTCAATAAAAACAATTGAGAAAAAAAAGAATGTTAGAAGAGTGTCAATTAAGTTTTAAAGAAATGGCATGTATTATATAAAGAGAACATAGTGACTTAATATGGCAGAGTTGTTAATTTTTGTGCAAAATAGGAGAAAAAAGACACTAGACAACTGGAGATGTGCCTCATTATTAATGTGGGATTACATAATTTGCAGAAAGGTAATAAAGCTAAGGATGAAGAAGGCAGTGGGATACTTTCTCTCCTGTTGAATGAGATATGAATGACTGAGAAGTAATTTCTCAATCACAGCTGATTGAAAACCACATTCAATAAAGACAGGATTTTTTTCAAGAAGTTTGCAGTTCACTCCTATATTCCCTTACTTATATATATAACAGTACAAAAAGTAAAACAAAATTTCCAATACAGTACACAGCAGTCTGAAAAAAACAATGTTACTACATTATATACACTGTGATGAGAAAAGCTTCCTTCAAGCAATCATAACCCTGGCAAATATACTTGGGAAACTGGAACCCAATCAAGATCTTTGATCAATTGTTAGGAAGTATAGTGGATAGTGATTAGAAGAACTGAAAGATATAAATACCGTACAGGATATATGGTTGATCTTACAACATGTAGGGGGATCTGTAAAAAAAAGGGAAATAGAAGCATGCTACTTTGTGTAGCTTTGAGGTTCTAAATGTTTTGATGATGAAACACATACATTGCAACTTGACAAATTTAGAGACAAAATCAGGCAATGGATTAAAGATGTTTTGAATGTGTTATGGAAATGATGACAAAAAATAATGGACTTTAAAAGTTGTTTAAACTTTAGGGCCCATGATTTGGGGGTTTTATAAATTAATAGTGAAGGAATTTAAAGAAGAAAATAAAGAATCCAAACAATCATCAGAAAGGTCTAATATCATATATTACATAGCTATAAAACACCTTCTATGATCCAAGAAAGCTATGGTCCATCTCTACATGAATTGGATTGATTCATTGTTAAATTTAATGCCATTTAACTGGGTGATCTACACTATCCAACTTTAGACTGAGAAACGTATGCCACCCTAGTGCACAAGCACAGAGATTCCTGGGCTTTGCCAATACAAATATCCTGGAACAATTAGTCAGAGTATCCAAAACATGAACAACATCATGGAACTTGTTCTTATAAATAAGGGGACACCTTTCACCATCTCTTGTGTATCTTCATCACTTGTTATCTCTGACTGTAAAGCAGTTTCCTTTGAAATAATATTGAATCCAGCGACCCCCATCTACCCATGGTACCATTAGAAATTTCTCTCAGTTAAATTACCTACTCTTAATTGAGACATTGACAAGTTTCAAAAACACACAAAATGCAGTTAATTCCTCTGAATATGTGGAAACATACACCACCACCACATTATACCATGATGTAAATAGCTGATTAGATAATGCTGTACCCTATAGGAATAAGTGCAGGATAAAGCCAGAAACAAATGCCCACAGTGGAACCATAATATCAACAAACTTTACAAAAAAAAAAAAAAAAAGCAACAGATTGTGACCAAATGCAAAAAGAGCAACTCCCAGGACAATAGAGCTCTTGTTATTGAAATAAACAAATAACTTGGGTTAATATAATCCATCAAAGCCAAGTTTGAGGCAAAAACAGATACTCAAGCCAAAAACAACCACAGGGCCTTTTTTGTTATGTTCATAATCTCAGAAGCACAACACAGCAATGTGCTGAGCTGATTTTGACTGATGTTACCTACACTGGGGCTGAAGTTATAGCAAACCTCTCTGTCTGCTTATTCTGTCCCACATGATATAATTGAAGCCATTTTGACTCCAGCTATCAGAAAAGACTAAGTTTTAAAAGCACTGTCAAAAGCTAAATATACTGCATCAATGGGTCCTGATAATATCCCTAGATGTATCTTCAATAACATGAAGCATGATTTAGCCACCCCTTAACAATGCTGTTTAACCTCAGCCTCCATACAGGTTTTATACCAAGCAAATGGGGAACAGCTAGTCATTTATCTGCATATGGCAGGACCTTCCACAGACCTAAGCAATTATAGACAAATAAGTCTGACCAGCCTCATATGCAAAGCCATGGAAAGAATCATCATGAAATTAAACAATAAGGACATAAGGAATCTCCAAACCTGGGACCCATCGCAGACTGGATTTGTTAAGGGCAGACTATGTGGGAGCATGTCATGTGATCAAACATAATTTTGGCAAATGCATAAAGAATGTTCTTTATGTAAATATGTTTGTAAAACTAAGCAATTCACTTCTAAAAATGCACCAAAAGTGTTCAATTTTTTTGTGTTTGGAAGTTGTAGTTCTGACTGAGTTATTTATATTGTTATGTGTACTTGTTCCGCATTTTATATAGGACAAACTACACATCCGTTTAAGACTTGTATATCTAAATATATGTGTGATATAAAAAATGGATGCACATCCAATGCTCTTTTTAACCATACCCAAAAGCATTCTTCTACTAAATTTTTGTTTTTTATTATTATTGGTAGAATTCTCTATGATAGAGCTAATAAAATAGGTTGGCCTAATATTCCAAATAATAAAGAAAAATCTTGGATTAACAGACTTGAGGATTGTTTATACTGGATCTAAATGAACATCTTTAATCAACCAATCAGAATTGGGCGTGTCTTTAATTAGGTATATTTAAGTCTACTTGGTGTTTTTTGCTGTATACACTTCTTCTTCTTTCGGCTGCTCCCGTCAGGGGTCACCACAGCAAATCAACTGTTTCCATTTCTTCCTGTCCTCTGCATCTTGCTCTGTCACACCAACCACCTGCGTGTCCTCTCTCACCACATCCATAAACTTTATCTTAGGCCTTCCTCTTTTCCTGTTACCTGGCAGCTTCAGCCTTAGCATCTTTTTACCAATATACTCTGCATCCCTCCTCAGCACATGTCCAAACCAACGTAATCTTGCCTCTCTGGCTTTGTCTCCAAACCTTCCAACCTGGGCTGACCCTCTAATATACTTATTCCTAATCCTGTCCATCCTCATCACACCCAGTGAAAATCTTAACATCTTCAACTCTGCCATGTCAAGCTCTGACTCCTGCCTTTTTGTCAATGCCACTGTCTCCAACCCATATAACATAGCTGGTCTCACTACCCTCTTGTAGACCTTCCCTTTTACTCTTTCTGGTACTCGTCTGTCACAAATCACTCCTGACACTCTTCTCCACCCACTCCATCCTGCCTGTACTCTCTTGTTCACCTCTCTTCCACACTCACCATTACTCTGAACTGTTGATCCCAAGTATTTAAACTCATCTACCTTTGCCATCTCTACTCCCTGCATCCTCACCATTCCTCTATCCTCCCTCTCATTCACACACATATATTCTGTCTTAGTCCTGCTGACCTTCATTCCTCCTCTCTCTAGAGCATATCTCCACCTCTCCAGGGTCTCCTCCACTTGTTCCCTACTCTCACTACACATCACAATGTCATCTGCAAACATCTTAGTCCACGGGGACTACTGTCTGATCTCATCTTTCAACCTGTCCATCACCATTACAAATAAGAAAGGGCTCAGTGCTGAACTTTGGTGTAATCCCACTTCCACCTTAAACACATCTGTCACTCCCACTGCAGACCTCACCGCTGTCACACTACCCTCGTACATATCCTGTACCACTCTTACATACTTCTCTGACACTCCCGACTTCCTTATACAATACCATAACTCCTCTCTAGGCACCCTGTCATATGCTTTCTCTAAATCCACAAAGACACAATGCAACTCCTTCTGACATTCTCTGTACTTCTCCATCAACACTCTCAAAGCAAACACTGATGAAGGCATTTCATGCTGAAACTGGTCTGTTTCATTCTTATTTTTTGATGAATTAACTATATCATTAAATATACTATTATTTTCAGTGACCTTGTTGGGTGCTGGCCACATGTTTTGTTTTGTGTTTTGTTGCTTTTCTGCCTTTGCACCTTGCTGTATGGGCTGGGAATGTGTTTTGAGTTTTGGACACGAATATAGCTTACTCAACCTGGGGTACTTTATTTGAAAACTTTCCCAAAACAATGTCTGAAAATAAAACAGTACATCATATGTGCCTCAACCTGGCCAAAACATTTGACAAAATCCTCTACTCAGGCATAATAGAAAAGCTAAATAAACTGGGAATAAACCAATACCTCACCCACTGGATTGCCAAGTGGTTTACATATAGGATACAGGAAATCAAAATAGTGAAAGGTACCTCGACAAAGAGACTAATCACATGTGGAGTCCCCCAGGGCTCAGAGCTGGAACTTTTCCTGTTTGGCCTCTACTTCTCTGAATTAAAAGCCAATACCAAAGGGCTCAGGCTGTATAAGTTTGCAGATAACTGTAAGCTAGGAGCAGTCATTGAATTCCCAAATAATTTGCCCATCCTGCAGGTTGTTTTTATCCCAAATAATTGGTGCCAAAATCATGTAATAAAACTAAAGAGCAGAAATGCATTATTGTATCCATTGGGATATCACCTATCCCAGGGAAATACTACATTGATAATATGTGTCTATGACACTGGATCAAAAAGTCCTTTCATCGAACGACTTTTAGATCGAAAATGCCATTAGTAGAAGTAGCTTTTCTGAGATCGCGGTACAGTGAAGATCTGAAAATTTGCCCTTTTCTCACTGTAGTGTGATCTCAGAGTTAGTAGATATCTATATATATATATATATATATATATATATATATATATATATATATATATATATATATATATAGGGGGGTGCAGCTGCCCCCTCCCAGAAAATCAACTTTTATTAATGACATTTTTGGTTTAAAAGACGTTCAATGTAAGGACTTTTCGATGCCCTAATACAGACCCGATAATATGCCCCTAACAGTTGACCTAGTTGTCAGAATTTGGAAGCTTATGTGGACACTGACCTAATTTTCAAGTAACATGTCATTTAGAAGTATAAATGAAGGGAGTGAGTCTAGATCTAGAGATGTCATTGTCGTCCTTCACTCATTTGGCTAATTATTGAGTACAATGTCTCCTTTGGCATGTATTTGTCCAGACGTATGCAACAGATGGAGTGCCCACAAAGTTACCTTACTAAAAAAAACAAGGCCTAAACAATAAATCCTACATCAACTGACTGAAAGGCCTCTGTCTATTCATGGCATCCTACAGACTGCTAGGAGGTGACCTGTATCTTCCATGAAAGGCATCCTCGGAGTCAATACTGATGGAGCTACTGAATATCAGCAAATCAAATGGCATCAGAAGTAATCCATCTGTGGATCTATACCTCTTCTGCAACATCAACAAATCAGTCTGGAAGGACATTTATATCTCTCAGAAGTTACCACTGCACTGGGACTGAATTTCCATCCGCATAAAACAAAATCAGTTCCTGTCGATATTAAAGTACAACTAGAGAATTTTCCCCAGGACTGCCCCCTGTACTAGGTAGCTCCTAAATGGTTATCTCATGCATGAGTCCCCTCAAATTACCTATGGTATGATCCCAGTTATTCTCATTAGGGGTAATATATAATTACCAATCATGGGACAAGTAAGAGCAAATTAACACCAAAAAGGGGTAGGTTAATTCAAGTACCGAAAGGGAAATTTGTTAGCCTTAAAATGGTCCAAAAGGGCAGCTAACTTAGAACTTACCTTATGAACCTATAAGTAGCGGGCAGCATGTATAAGAGGATGCCATGTTCCTATTATTCTGTGATATGTAAATTATATAATTTATGTGTGACAAACTAGACTTGTTGAAAGGTGAATTTAGGCAACATTGCTAAAGGAACAGGTAACTTTGGATTTGGAGTAAATAAGAAGAAATTTCAAGAAATTAATGTGATAGGGTATTAGAAGGTATATCCATTTCTGTTGTTAGTTTGTGGTATTAGAGGCCATCTTTTTAGGAAAAATCAGACCCATTCTCATTTTAGTCACAGGATTCTAATAGTGACTCATAATGATGATATCACAGATGCAAGCAGAAGAAATTTGTTTCTTTTATAGGGGCCTTGGATTATTCTCCATGACAGAATAAAGAGGGTGGTATCCCTGGAAGTTATCCTAGTAAAGTTGCTGCTCTTTTGGGTTGAGAGGATCAAGTTGATGTGTTTTGTGCACCTACTAATATTCTTTCCTGGGTGACCCCAGTGAAGGTGCTTCAGACATACCCCACTAACAGAAGGCCTCAAGATAGATTGAGAACATGCTGGAGAGATAACATCTATCAATTTGACAGGAAATGCTATATTTCTTAAAGTTTGAGCTGGGGATTGTTTCTGGGGGCACAGAAGTCTGATTTGCCCTGTTCTCTTTCTGCTGCCATGACCTTCACCAGACTAGGTGGTTTTGGCAATGAATAAGTAGATGAAAGCGTACATTTTTATGGAGGTATGTTTTGAAATAATGTGATCCTGTTAAAAGGAATTAATAAAATATTGTAGATTGTGCTTAAAAGCAATGCTATCTTAGATGTACAGTGATGCCTTATTTCTAAAAAGCTGTTTTGAAATTCCTTTAGTCATGTGCAGCTCATTCAAACAAGACACCTGCATGTCTATAATCAAATTTCTCTCCTGTTGCTTTTGTGTGTGTGTGTGTGTGTGTGTGTGTGTGTGTGTGTGTGTGTGTGTGTGTGTGTGTGTGTGTGTGTGTGTGTGTGTGTGTGTGTGTGTGTGTGTGTGTGTGTGTGTGTGTGTGTGTGTGTGTGTGTGTGTGTGTGCACATCTATATGCCCATCTGTGTATGTGCACACATCTCTCGCTCTGTCTTGGTCTTTAAACCTGCACTGTATTGTGTATGATTAACTCCATGATCTTTATAGACATGCTATGTGGACGTCTGAAAAAAAAACATTTACTGAGTTTCTTTAACATTGCTAGTCCTTTAACTGAGGAGGTGTCAGAAACAACAATGTGAAATTGTGCTGTTTGGTCAACATTTACCATGTCATACTGCTTATTTCCTCTGCCATTTTAGAAAAGTATTCTTTTATGTTTGCAATGCAAATCCCTCTAACAGTGACTATGTACTGTTATAAAGCTAAAAAGTTAAAGTATTTAGACGAATGGCTAATTGTAGTGTAAGAATAACATTTAATTCAGAATTTGACAAGGATCTGTTATCCACCACAGTTCCCATAGAAAAATATAACAGATTTGGATAAGTTTAAAATTCTTCCTAACCATAAAGAGAAACACTTCTTATTTCTCTCCCATGGGAGGATTACTCAGTAAAACTATTTAAATCCTACCTTAAATACTGTTATAGTTTATTCCCATCAGTACTATAGGAAACATGAATATTTGCCCACATAACCACTAAATTATTTTAAAAGTAATGATCCAGTCAGATTATTTCAGATGATGTTATATAAAGGTCACAGTACGTTAGAAAGTAACCTATCTTTTGATTGAAACTATTCCTCCTTCACAGACAGGAGCGTATGTCATACATCTATAACAGAATTAAATTTAAGACCATGTCTCTGATTATATGCTGCTCATTTTAGTTGGGTGAGACTGAAACAATGCAAATACCAAAGGGAATATTATTAGTTAAATGATACTGAAAACAATAGTAAAAATACTACGTGGCAATGGAATGAAGTGGCCTATGGCAAAAGTAATCATTAGGCAAGTAAGGCATGTCCAGGGACATTGAATTTACATAACATGGGGCAAGTGAGTGGATTCTACATATCCAGTAAAAAGAAGGAGCTTGGTTTTTAATACTTAGACCAAAAGGGAAAAAGGACACATTCCTTGGCACAGAGGGATGAGGCCTTGACTAAAGACCAGACAGATTATATTGTTTGGGGCTGAGGCCAGTTCATTCACCCTGAGTGAGTGGGAGGGCAAACACCTTGTTGTAGGAGCAATGACAGTGCCTGAGCCCCTAGCTTTACTTACCATGCAAGAAAAGTTGACATAGGGATGCAACTTTGCCAATGAGAAAATCACTCTTTATCTAGGCATGAAGTGGGGACATATACATCACATAAGAACCTAACCTATCAGGTATTGTCATTAATCTGACAGCTAACACTGGGAGAAAATAGGAGTAGAAGCAAAATCTCATAAATTCATTCAAGATGGCATGAAGATGGAATGAAAATGTCAAAGGAGAATATGGAGTTGATGATCTTTTGGAGACTAAGGCCGAAAGTAACAATCAAAAAGTGAAATGAAAATTACAGGATGCTAATTTCAAACACAATAGATGCAAAACAATTTTTAGAGTAACATAATATATAAATCATTATATAAAACAAATATTTATTGTTTGGAGAAGTTAGTAAACATTTTTAACAAGTGCAGAATGTTTATAGACATCTAAAAACTATTATAAGACTTAAGTCAAGTATGTGTTTTGTACTGATTCTTCAAATGAAGAAGAAAATATGTCCTATCATAACTGAACAGCAAATTATCCATTTCACCAAAACAGTCATATTTTCTGTTAATTTCTTCTCATACCAAATATGTATATGAATATACTTAAAGTAATCTAAATAAGGAAATGTTGACTTTGCTAACTTCAACACACTAAATTGGCAAGAAAAATGTTGACTTATCAAAGTGCATACTCCAAAACATAACCTCAGAGCATGCAATGAAAACACAGTGTTTTTTTTAGAGTATCATGACCCCCTGTATCCTCAATGTGGAGGGTTGCACACCGGCACTCACCCTGCTAACTATATAAACTGACTCCAAGATTGCATAATACAACAGAAAGCGTATATCCCCTATCCCCAGGGATTATTGACTATCTATTTTGCTGATCAAAGTGTGTCAACAAAACAGATGTCACCTTGATGCCATGCCAACCACATTAAGCAATCCCGCATCTAAAATTGTCTGCATCTGTCATGATATCTCGATATTAATATATATATATATATATATATATATATATATATATATATAGCTATAGAGAAAAAGAGAGAGAGAGAGAGAGAGAGAAGATTATGACTGGGTTTCTGATCACAACCAGCTGATTATGTGTTTAAAACATGGGCATCATGAAATTTATCTCAAGAGTGAAGCTCAAGAGATGAATCTTGACATCCTTGAAAAAACACTTAAAAAAGGGTTATAGTTTGACTGGTGAGATACGATCGTAATTTCACTCAGATTTGAAAGTAGAGTTATATTCTGGCAACCTTTTAGCCTGTGTTTGCTTTTTCTTTGTGTGCTCTCCCCTTCATTATCAAGATGTGGAATGCATTCTTCCTACTTTTACTTTGAACTTTGGTGTTTCACCTGTCAGAAGCACAGGAGCTTTATTTGAGTAGCGCTGTTCAGTGACGCTTTATTTCACTCAAACATGAAGTCAGAATTACATTCTGGATAATTTCCATGTATCCTTTTCACACAGCTTTATTTTTTGTTTGTAGTTTCTCTGTGTGCTATCCCCCATCTTTTTTCAGTGTTTGGAGTAGAGGGGGTGCAGAGATGGCATTACTTTTCAAATTTTAGGAAGGTGAGATGTGTGAAATAATTTTTATGGAAGAGCTAAAGAAACATGACACACCTCAGTGATATTCTTATCTAGCAGTACTAACCATGTATTAACCTAAGTGCAGTTCTCAACTGTTAGAAGAGTTAACGACCTCATTGTGTCACTGTTCTCTTTAACAGTTAAGTTAATACTGGCTTAGTACTTACAACATTGTAGTACTAACTTTTTACTTCAGTGTGTCTTTATTAGGCTGATGAACAATTGTTTATTTGATTTAATTGATTGTTTTATAATTTTAGTTGACATTTAGGCATTTATCTTAACTTCTATACAACCTAGAATTTGTATTTACTTGATCTGTTTTGTGGTCTTATTTACAAGGGACTCATTACATACTTGTGTTTTTGTTGATTTAATTGAGATTCAGTTTATAACTGAATGTGACAAATGTGGAATATATTTAACAAAGTCTGAAGATGGTACTTGCTTTAACGGTGAAAGACTTTGAATTAACTAACGCATATAAAAGTAAAAACTGCAGTGATAGTCCAACTTATAATTCTGCATATGTTAAAGGCTTTGCACTTATACACGATTTCATACTAGAATAGTTGGAGAAAGTTGCAAACTTTAAACAACAGTAATTCAAATGATAATACATACCTGTAATAAATGACAGTCATAGCAAAGTCATAGGGAGTGCTTTGGAAGCAAGGAACTAGAAAGAGGGTAAAAATGCAAAGACTAAGAAAAGGAAGAAAAGAACATATTAAAAGAAGCGTAGGAACAAGAAGTGTAGTGGACAGGCGGATACAAACAATGATTTACATGTTGAAAGTACTGACACCTTAGCTACCATAAATAATCTACTCAGTGACACAGGTAAACAGTGAGGTGACATATACAAAATACAACTGTTAACATAAATATGTTGCCTAGTTGCAGTCTTTATTTTGAAGTGATAATAGTTAACAGCAGCCCAAAGAACAGTTTTAATTTAGATGAAAAGAATGATCCGTACGATCAAGAGCAGTTAATTATAGGGACTGATGCTGACTTCTTAGAATGTTTCAAAGATAGCAGTAAAGAAGATTTAGTGTATGATTGCATTGATAAGATTATTATTGTCAAAAAAGGAATAATACTTCCAGTCTGGATTTAGTCAATTCAGATAATGAGCTTGTTAAAAGGAATAAAACTGTTAACTTAACAAGTTAAACCAAAAACTGACAGATTCCCATTTTAAATTCGGGTCTATATTAGATCACCGAATGCTTAGGTAAGAGAATGGTGATTAATTGACCCCATGTAAGCGAAAGATTACAAAACTGAACTGTCAGAACAGTGATTTTTTTTCCAATGGAAATAAATCGCTGTTCCAAAAAAAAAGAAAAAGTAAGCACATTAAAACATGAGATTAAGTGGGGGGCTTCACGACCCACACCTCCTGATGTGGGGGGCTGTGCCCCCCACACTCCCTCTATTTAAATATGCCAACTCCGAGACAGCACTACAGTGCTGAAAATGGCAAAGTACCGAAGCAGCCAAGCAAATTCTTTTCCAGGGAAAGAATTTGCTTACATGCCACTTCGATATTTTGCAGTTTTGGTTTTGTCAGTTCGACCAAGATGCATTCGAAAACATGCTTCTTCGGTCTGCTGATAGGAACCCTTAAATTCTTGGTTCTTGGAGACTTGTGCTGAAATTAACTGTGAATCAACTTTGTAAAATAAATAGAGAAGAAATTACAATTTCATCATTGCCTTTATTGAAACTAACTGATGTGCACAAAATAATCCATACACTTTCACCAAATTTGATATATTTATTACTCATGCAGGAGTTAATGATTTAAATCATACTCCACTTAATCATATGAAGAATTCAGTATTGGATATAGTTGAATATTTAGAAACTAATAAAAACTGTATTCTGAGTGAAATTTTTCTAGCACAATCCTGGTTAGATTATACATTCATGAAGTCTAAATCTCAAGATGCAGGCACTCGATGCACTCCTCAGCATGGAGAACATCGACGTCTGTGCAGTAACTGAAACTTGGTTCAAGGCTCCTGAGAGCACCCCAGTGCTACCAGGCTATACCTGGTATCATGCTTTTCATCCCCAAAACCCGGGCCGAACCACAAAGGGAGGGGGAGTGTCCATATTCATCAAGGACACCCACACCTCCAGGTTAGTAGCAGCACATGAAGCATCAGAGACCATACAGGTGCAACTAACCATAGGCAAAACTGCTATACAACTGGTAGCATGTTACAGACCACCCTCCCAATCTCAGGAACCCCACTCAGCCTTCCTGTAGACATTGGAGGATATGAATGTATCACAAAATACCATCATACTGGGAGACTTCAACTACCCAAACATAGATTGGGTACATTATTCTAGCCCTAATACCCTAGCCCAAAGGTTCCTGGAATTCATAAATTCAAATGCACTGGAACAACTAGTCACCTCTCCCACTAGGGGAGATAATATACTAGACCTGATCATCAAAACATGGGGACAAAATGCTCCACACCGGAAGTATACCCCTCACTAGTGAGATCTGACCACAAACTAATCACCCTGGATATACATATCCCACCTCCACCCCTAGCACAAAAGACCACAGTGAAAAACTTCTCAAAAGCAGACTTCACTCTTCTTAAGACTGAGATGGTATCCTTTAAGCCCACTGTGCCAGTGGATACCACATCCCACAATGCCGAATCCTTCACAAATGCTTTCTATGGACATCTCCAAGAATGCATGGATCATGCAATCCCAAATAAATCCAAGTCCCTCTCCACCAAAGGCAAGCGTCCTGTCTGGTGGACCTCATCCATTAACAAATTGTATAACAAAAGAAGGAAGCTACTGCACTTCAGAGCAA
Organism: Protopterus annectens; assembly: GCF_019279795.1. Taxonomy (NCBI): domain Eukaryota; kingdom Metazoa; phylum Chordata; order Ceratodontiformes; family Protopteridae; genus Protopterus; species Protopterus annectens. The sequence goes on along the minus strand of NC_056740.1, from coordinate 108,560,770 downwards.
AATCCCATGAAGGGAAGACATCTCTGATCAACATTAGCAGAAAACTACGTTCTCTCATAAAAACATCCAAGACCAACTTTGAGAGAAAAATCGCTAAGGACACTAAAGATAACCACAAAGCCTTCTTCAGCTATGTTAGAAACCTGGGCAGAAACCCTCAGATATGCTCAGAGTTAGTTCACAACAACAAAAAATACACTGAACCCACAGATATTGCCAACATTCTGGCTGACAGGTTCAGTGCAAATTTCTCCCCTCCCTCACCCCCAAAAGAAGAAATACTTATCCCAGCTGAATGTAATCTCCCTGTCATCTCAGATGTCCAAGTGAGAACCGCCCTAAACAAAGCTAAAACACAGCATCAATGGGACCTGACGGTATCCCGGGTTGCGTGTTACGTGAACTCCAAGAGGAGCTAAACCCACACATAAAAATGCTATTTAACCTTAGCCTTACTTCAGGATATGTACCTGAACACTGGCGTACAGCAACAGTGGTCCCACTCCACAAAGGGGGTACCTCTACAGACCCTGGGAACTACCGCCCCATAAGCTTAACCAGCCTGGTCTGCAAAGCTATGGAAAGAATCATTATGGAACTCATAAACAGAGACATAGAGGACCTACAGACACTTGACCCCACCCAGTTTGGCT
>NC_056740.1:108510117-108555117 GCF_019279795.1 Protopterus annectens | reverse complement strand
TTTGCATTTTTCAAGTGCCCATCCCTTACACCAGAAGTTAGGGATAGTTAAAGGGCAATTCATTAGAGTTAGTCACCTGACTTCCATTGATGAGGACTTTGAAAAAGAATGTGACACCCTGGAAGGTTACATTTTGGATCGAGGATATCCCATCCACATAGTGAAAAAAATATAGGCAGGAGGTTACACAGAAAAGGGGTGAGCTCTATTTTCCCTTATTAGAGAGGGGCCCCCTTGTGACGAGTGACTTGAGGACTAGGCCTGAAGAGGCGGCCAACATCAACAGAATTTTTTCTATGGAATTTGGTGGTGATGCCCCCCACTTGAGTCAGTTGATTCAAAGTGAATGGGGGAAGTTTTTGGAATTTACAGATTTGGATGTTATCAAACATGAACCCTTGCGCTTTGTGTATAAAAAGGGTAAAAACTTGAAGGATATGTTTGAGAATAATTAATATAATATAGGTTCCAACCACCGTAAGAAAATTGGTACATATAGTTGTGGTACATGTACACAATGTGCCTTTATGGCAAACTGTGAAAAGATTTTTCTCACTAGTAGAGGGAGAGTTATCCATAACAATATGTATTAAAACTGTAATACTTCTGGGGTTGTCTACATTGCTATTTGTAAAATTTGCCAGGTATTTTATCTTGGAAAAACAGAGAGGAAGTTGAAAAGACGTGTGTAGAAACACCTTTATGATGTTAGGACCACGAATGAGCGGAATGCACTTTACAAGCATACATTAGTTTGCAATGGTGCTAGTTTTATACTTTTTGTGGTCGAGCAGGTACCCGTGGACAAAAGGGCTGGTCCATGGGAGGCTAGACTCGAGTGCAGGGAGCTATTTTGGCCGGTTACCCTGGACTCCGGGTGACTACCAGGGCTTAATGACAACATCAGTTTATCTTCACTTTTAAAACTCAGGACAGCCAAGTTGTGACTTTTTAGTATGTGTTTATTTAGAAAATAAATATATATTTTTGGGAAAATTTTTTAGTAGACATACAATTTCGAGAGGGGGATATATGGTTCAAGCAGGCTTTTAACAAAATGGAATGTTTACTTTAAATTTTATCATGTAACTTAATTGAATTATTAAAACATGGTACTGATTGGTTCTTTTTGGTTTTTAAATTGTACTTAAACACAGTGGTTTTATGTATGGTTGTATCTGATGAAGAATATGATTATTTTGTGACAAAAATGGCTGTTAACCATTTTGTTGGTGTTAACTTTATTGGGATTAAAGCCACCTTTGCCTAACTGCATCTTTTTGGACTGGTGTATTTTTTTGTTTATTGCTTTTTTTTTATACCTGTTTCTTTATCAGACATGTTGAAATAAGAGGAGTAGAAGGAAGATCATAAAGGAGACCAAGGAAGCAAATATGGGTGAGTGTATCCTCAAGACATCCTCCAAATTTAAGAAAAGGAGAATAGACATTTCTGCATTTGGTACCTCAGACAAGAAGAAGTCATAGCAAGACTTCTCCCATAAATGGAACAGGAATCAGCACACAATCTGGATGGGACCATTCAAGAGGCATCAGAAACAGTGCTGAAGCCTGTCACCTAGTAAACTGGCTTCTGCTGAGATGTGATTTGCAATGAGATGGCAATTTGTAGCAAATACCCATTCTGAAAGTCTTATGACCTGCCTACATATGAAATATATTACTATATGAGGGGCTTATAGATCTCAAGGTGAAATATATATTAAAAAATATTTAGAAAGAGGTCCCACTGTTCAATATCCTTCTAATAAACACATTAATAAATGTGGTATGTGTAATTTATGCTACACCATAAATGAAGAGGAAGGAGTAATATTAGACAATATTCATAGGTCTCAAATAAGGTTTAGACAGGGAAATTGTAATACTAAATACATTGTTTATCTGGCTAAATGCAGCGCCTGTTCTAGTTTTTATATTGGTAAGACTGAAAGGCATTTCCACAAGCGAATTTATACACATTTATATTGTATAAAAAAGAAGGATGAAAAAAACGCATTATATAGGCACATTAAAAAATGGGGTGATGAGCATCAATTCAAATTTGCAATATTGGATATTGTTAAAACGGATCCAAGGGGGGGAGGTTTATTATCATTTAAGGAGTTGTGGTGGCAATTATTTACAGATGCGTCTACCCCCCCCCCCCAGGACTAAATGATTTTATTTCTATCAAGCTTTTGCTCAGTTTGCACTAATAGCAATGGTAATTAATTGAGGGATGATATATTAACATAAACTTTGACGGTTTATTATAATTTTAGTTTGGAATGTCCACATTGATCATACAATATGCACTGATAGTTTTATGTCAATTTTATGATTGTTCTGTGTCTTTAAAAGGGAGCCAAAGGTTTGGTGCCAAAAAGGTTATTTAAATGGCAATTGTCAATTTTAAAATATTAGTTCTGATGAAGCCCGTGTTTTGAATGGGTGAAAACGCTTAACAACTTGTATCTGTTCGATTTTCATTAAATATTGGATTATTTTTAATTTTGGCTTACAGTTCATGATATTTCTGACAATTTTTGAAGATTTTTGTCTGCCGTCTCATGACCGTATAGCATTTGGCGAGCCATTTTGCATTTGTTCATTCTGCCTACATATGATGTAGAAGAGGTTTCTCTTCTGCTTGTTGGGGTACCATATATCAGCCATGTTGTCAGCATGGATGACAATAAGGAACTAGGAATTGAAACACTTACACGGTGAGGAGGACTGACCTCAATTTCAAGAAAATGTATGGATAATAAGGCCTCTAATTGTATCATGCCCCTTGGAATACCTGCTCCTGAAAAGGGTCAACATCCCTAGAGAAGACATTTGAGAGTAGAGCTGTAGATGGGGTGAGGTTGTGAATGGGTATGAATAGAGACAAGTTGAAATTTACCACCTGTCATTTTACTACAAAATTTACATATGGCAACAGACATTGCAGTACAAGATGAACCTCTATGACTAGTAAGCCTTAGGTTAACACCTGAGCCAGAGGGAGGAGTGAAAGGAACCAAATAGATGACCCCAAAGTTAAAAAAATAACTGTCTCTTGTGTCGAAATGAAAGGTCTTGCAAGACTCTATATTAATCCTAATGTGTAAATAAGCATCTTGGAGTTCCAAAGAACACATAAAAATCCCTTTCTTGAAGGCTCTTTTGGAATGAACTGGTTTAGGCCACTCATATCAAGTATAGGTCTGAAGTTGTTTATTTTCTTGTGTATCAACTCATCCCTTGCTGAGCTGTTGGGACCTCTTGAATTGCTCTTTTTTGTATTACTTTTGAATCTCTTTTCTTGCCACAGCTTTTTGATAGGGTTTGCATATATAGAAGAGGAAGCGAATGCAGTCTGGGAAGGTAGTGGAAGGGAATTGTATAACATCAGGACACTATCATCTTCAGTTACTTGTTCTGTGCAATGACTTGCCACGCAGAAAAGTGAGAAGACAGCAATTCCAGACAATATCCAGAATAAGGCTGTTGTACAAGTCCTCTGGGAACGGACTATTGTAATACACCTGTCCATTTGGCAGATTCTAACTACCATTGGGTTGTTGCTTATCTGGAAAGTTGCCACAACTAGTGCATCCCCTCATTGTCAAATTGCTCTTGGCCATATTGGAACAATATTTAATATGGTTTCCATTGTTCCTTAAGAAGGGACATTGTGGGGGTTAACACCCATCTTTAACAGCAGTAGGTTTTGCCCTCTTTCTCTTGCTTCGCTAATTTATCATCTAAACAAAATGGAAGGTTATATCAAAAAAGTTATGAAGAAAATTAAACTTCCTGCCCTTGGTAAATTCTGTGATATGGATCCAGGCATGGTGTCTCATGGCTATGCCAGTGCATGTCAGGTTCAGTAAGCCATTAGCTGTATTGTGAGCAAGGCACATTGGTCAGATTGGAAAGAAATCAGATGCTTGGTATCTGGGACACTAGCTTCTTCTTCCTTTCCTCATCAGTCAACTCTTCTAAAGTCTTGAAAGTTTCAAGGGCTGAGTCCCTTTAGAATATTGATATATAGACCGCATTGTTTGCTGTCTCAGGATTAACATACATAATAAATACATTCAAATACTAAGCCTGTCCAAACTGTGAAATTATACATTTACATTCTAAACCTGTCCAATCCATGAAACTGTTTGGTGGATGGACATCTAGGATCTGAGGAGTAAACATTTTTGCCAGTTGGAAGGATCATCCAAGAGGGTGATTGGAAGGCCATCTACTGGATGACTTTGGATGGAGAGGAAGCTTGCAGGTTTTATCCTGTCTCAGCTCATATAATTTCAAGAATTTTCCTATAGTAGGTGTCATCTAGTAGGGATGGGGGAAATGTTGCTTCTTCATCCTCATCTTCATCTGTCTGACTGATTCAAGTTTGAGTCAAGGTGTGTCCTTACACCAGATCTTACTGGCCATCCCCAGAAGGGAGAGTTCTAAGATTTCTGAGGTTAACACCATAGCTGTATGCCAAGATGAGCTTTGGACTACTGGAGGCAGTCCCTCAGTTGCAGGAGCTTTAATATTGAGGGATTAGATTGCTATGAGGTAGCCATATGTGCTCTCAAATAAGAGGCTGATGTCAAATTTCATGCCATTAGGGGCACTTGCAAATAATCCAGCACCAAAATTAAGACTTATCTAGCCAACGAGATCAACACTGAATGTTTAAAACCTCGACTGACCTCAACCCTTGCTGCTAAACTCCCAAATTATGCCAACTTCCCTGCTAAAAGACTGAACCTTGGTAATAGAAAAGACAGGGTCAGGGCCTAGGTAATCTCTGAAGTATCAGTCACCAGTACTGGTGAAGGATCCCTATGTCTCAAGTAGCTTGAGGATAACAAGCCTGGCACTGAGTGTGCTATGGACACCAGGAAGGTCTAGGCCAAATCTATGACTCCAAATCTGAGAGAGCAGAGTCAACCTCAGCAAATTCATCAAGGTCATCCCTGACATTGCCTGACATTGTGGGGTGGCCATTGACCTAATAAGGAGGATCTAAACTAGATCCATTTAGGATGTATTTGGCCCAGAAGCAGATGGTGCCCTACTTGTCCTGGGGAGACATGGGTCTACAAATGTTGCCTTGGCAAAATGCCTACCATATTTTATTTTAATCAATTTCTGCATAGTTTGAATGTCTCGAAATGACTGATACAATGTAGATTGGTGCAGGGATTCTAAACTGGCTGAAATGCAACTGAATAGATGCTGCTAGACTGGGGTCTAGGGTAAAAAGTATCCTTTGAAACAGTGAATACCAGTGGTCACTAGAAACACATGTTGAGTTTCTTGGATGGTGCAACGGTTTAGGCCCAGGAGGAGCATTCTTCCTTTCTTTCCTCTATGGTTTTAGGAAGCGAACAATAGAAGTAATAAATGGAGAAACTTTAGGTGTCACCAGAACAAGGCTGGCTTTTATTTTCTCCACTTTCAGGTAATTGTGTATATCTTTGGGAGTGGAAGAACCATTTTTTACGGCTTAGTAAAACAATACTCACTCAGACACTTAAGACCCTTAAGTAATACAGCCATTATATAGTTAACACTTTTGCATTTCATGCTTATGGTACATGTGACACTAGAAATATCATTTATATAGCTAAATGTCAATCTTGTGAGGTGTACTACATAGGGAAAACTAATCAGAAATTTAAACAGCTAATAGGAGATCATTTGTCTGAAATAAGTAGGAAGATGCAAACTAATGCTTTATATAACCCCATCTCTGAGATTAGTACATTACATTGTTTAAAATTTTTAATTTTGCAAGTTGTTTATGAACAAATAAGGGAATTCTATTTGACTAATGCAAATGAAAAGCAGGAAACTAAATGGATCATTAGATTTAAAGCACATACAGCTCCAGGTTTGAATGGAGCGCTCAGCATTAAACCAATTCTAAATATGTTGCAAAATAAGGTTACTTAATGCTTGTTGCTTCAATTTCTAATTGACTTTTAATTGGGTTTGTTCATGCAATTTTAACTTTATAGTTATATGATGTACTTTAGAGAATGTTTTATGCCTGAAGAAGCCTTGAGTGAAAGTTTGTACTTGTGTTTGTAATAAAAGCCAATTCCACCATTTTGGTTCTAGGAGATTTTTGTTTTGCTGATATTGTGATTATACCAGGATGGCTTATCTTTTGAGTTTACCTTATTCTCAATATGAGTGGGCACAACTCACTCAACACAGCTATTAATATAGCTGTACAGAGATTTTATAAACAGCTCAGTATATGCTATAGTGTTTACTGGGTTTGGGGGTGCCTGGAATGTAGCCAAGGTGTTGCTTAGTAGACAGAAGTTAGCTTCGGAATTGTTCCTAAATCCCCAGCTTTAATTTTTGTTTCAAGTAATACTGCCTTATTGTCAGATCTGTTGAGTGGAAACATTACATTTGGTGAGGCATTTCAGCCACCCGTGTTTGTGAGTACAAGGCCAAGGATATCTGTAGTCCTAGTAGGAGAATGGACCAACTTTTCAAAGATGTTAGTATCACAAAGTTTAGGAATCACTGGACTTGTGCATTTGAAGTGGTATAGGATTCCCAATCTATAGAGGGGTAGTTGAGATCCCCCATGTATATTGGGATGAATGGTGAGAGAGTCTAGTACATTGAAATAGGTAGTATGGGTTTTCTGGGACATGGAGGGAGGCATATAAGTTGCAAGGATATGTTACAAGACACTGTATATAATGAGTTGCACATGTATGATTTCCAGTGGGTCATATACTTTAACTAGTCTAGATATGAGGTTGGTTTTAATATAGACTGAGATTCCTCCAGCTTTAGTTCCCTCCTCTGCAGTAGCTGGTCTAAAGGTGTGAAAGTCATTATAACCTTGCATTGCTGGGGTACTGTCCAAAACTTTAAACCATGTCTCCGTTACTACACAGATGTCTACAATCTCCAGAGAGAAGAAAGCTTACAAAGAGTGGAGTTTCTTGTTAAGATTTCTGGCATTAAGCAGTATCACCTTCAGATATTCATTCATAAGTTCAGTTAAGTTGGTAGTTTTATCAGTTTGGCATTACCTAAAAGAGGCACTATGGGGATGGAAAAGGTATTTGCCAATATCTTAAAGCCTAGAGGGGATAAGTGCAAGCCAGCCCTGGCAAAACATTATTGTCTGTCAACGATGTCCTTCCAGGCTGTGAAATATTGTACTTCCTTGGACTGACACCTGAAGCTAAGCCAATTGTTAAAATAAATCATTTTTTGTTGGTAATGTGGCATCATCCTTGGAGAAGGTAGTATGCTGCTCAGTGCTAGGCTCATACCTGCCTGAGACGCATAATCAGGGAGCTCAATCTGTCTTTCTTCATATAGTCAAGGGAGCTACATCTCAGGTCATTAACACCCACATGGACTACGACAGAGTCATACTGTTACCTGTAGATCAATGACCTAAGTGTCTTTGTGACTTGATGGCCCAACCTCTGGAAAGGAAGTTAACCTTAATCTCTCCCCTTACTCACTTTGGTGAGGGGGACATTGGTGTGCCTCACTATCAAATCACCAATAAGCAAGAAATTTGGTTGTGCACAAGTTTGCCACAAGGGCTTTGCAATAGAGGCATTGGATATATTACATAATCAACCTTTTAAAAGTTCGAACATCATATGGTCTATACCATATGATCGAACTTTTATAAGTTTGAAAATGTAATAAAAAAATAAACCAAAGAAAAAACCTATGTGAACGGTTTAAGCAAGGAGACAAGCCCCCATGCACTCCCCATGTGGGAGTCTGTGCCCCCCACAACCCCTTTAAATATACTAACTCTGAGATCTCACTACAGTGCAGAAAAGGAAAATCTTCCCATTCCACAGTGTACGGAGATCTGCGTTGAAACATTCGAACTTTGAAAAGTTCGATCATATGGTGTCGACCATATGACATTCAAACTTTTAAGAGTTTGACAACATGATATAGACCCATTGGATACAGTGTTAGTATATGTAGCTGTGGGTGTGTTTTAACAGAGTGTTCACATGATGGCTGAAGACCCTTTCTTTGATTGTACTGTGCAGGAGGTGTTAGTGTTTTAAGATGGCTACCTGTAAGTGCCTCAGCATAAGTAGCTTTATGTGTGGAGTCTTTATACTGTGCAGTAGACTTGGTGCAAGTGTCACTGACAACTTCTATAGGATTAGTTATGGTTGTATGAGAGAGTTTTGCCTCCAGTGTTAAAGTATTTTTATCTGTTTTATTAAGAATAAATGGGTTGTCAATGTACCTGAGGCAATTGCTACAATGCCTTAGAATACACATTTCAACCAGACTGGCCTCAGAGAGAGTCAGGAAGTTCATATCCATGCCTACTGATATAGTAGGGAGGAATTAGGGAAATTTAAGTATTGAATAGGTCAATAAGACAAAGAACTTGATGAGCAATGCTCAGCTATGTGCAAACGTGATGCTCTAATAGTTAAAAAAATCTAGATAGTAATGCCACAACAGTGTATACAGCAAACCTTCCTAAAATAAAATAACTGGTTTGGTGCCCAAGTGCATAAATCAGAACTAAGATACTTCTGAAACAGTACTCGCTACTTAATAAGCCTTCACCAAAAATTCCCAGTTCAACAGAAGCTACCCTTTCATCCCATAAGAGTGTATTCCACAAATATTCTTAATGTTAAACAACTGGTTTGGAACCCCAAGTACTTAAACCAAAATTAAGACGCTTTTAGAATAACAGATTCACTAAACCTTCAACCAGCAATTCCCAGCTCAGAAGGGAGTAGGCTATCCTCTCCTGCCACAGGAGTGTAGACTACAAAGCTTCTTAATGTAAAATAACTGGTTTGGAGCCAAGTGCTTAAATCATAACAATGTCACTTAAAATAACAGGCATAATAAGCCTTCACCAGCAATTCCCAGCTTAGAAGGATGGAGGCTACCCTCTCTTCTCATAAGAGTGTACACCGTAACCTTTCGTAATGTAAAATAACTGGTCTGGAACCCAAGCGCTTAAACCAGAACTAAGACACTTTTACAGTAATAGACACAGTAAGTATTCAACTAGCAATTTTCAACTCAGATAGGTGTAAGCTAGCTCTACTGCTAGAAGAATGTAGACCACATACCATCCTTGTGTAAGGTAATTAGTTTGTAGCCCAAATGTGTAAATCAAAACTAAAAGACTTAAAATAACAGTTACAATGTAATTAGGCTACTAACAAGCAGTGATAAATGCAGCAGATTAAATGCAGCTGAACACTTTAAGAATGAGCAGCAGAAAGCTAAAGTAGGAAGAAGCTCAAATAGAGTAAAAGCAGCTGAATAAATCACATTTTTTCATAAGTGAGAAGGGAGGAAACAGAAGATAATTCAAATTTAAGAGACTAAAGGGTAGGGCCTTCCCAGCTGGTCTTTCAGTGCTCAGTAGAATGAGCTGATGAGATGGGACTGGGAGGAGGGTTCAGTATCAGACAAACAGTATGTGTGGGCAACTCAAAAGCCACAAAGTTTAAAAATACAACAGGAGTTGGGCACATTGGTGGGAAAAATCAAATCCAGACAGAGATCATCAACAGACAGGTAAACAACAAGTCAAACAGCAGTTCTTTATCATAAATGATGTTTGATATTTTACTCACTATCTGAGTAGTTTTCTTGAATATTTTTCCGTATGTTTCATGCAACTGTTACATTTCACAAAATTAAAAAAAAGACTAAAGGATGTGTCTTCCCAAGAATGATATATACACACGCACAAACACACACACACACACACACACACACACACATATATATATATATATATATATATATATATATATATATATATATATATATATATATATATATATATATATATAGTCATGTAAAGAATGACCAGTTTACAGTATTGCACATCCAGTCAGGAAATTTGGACAAATGTAGTTTCAGCAAATGCAAAAAAAGTGAGTACTTTTTGCTGAAACTACATTTCATGAGCGGTGGAGTTTGTGTTTTTTCCTCCACTGTTATGTGACCTCAAGATTGGTATATATATATATATATATATAGATATATATATATATATATATATATATATATATATATATATATATATATATATATATATATATATATATATGACTGGGGTCTTCACCACAGATAGGGGGTGTGCAGAGGGCCTGATCCCCTGTGTGACATCCCTTCTCAGGGCCAATGATTAAGGAGTCTCAGTGCTCACCACAGACATGAGTGAGGAACTATCACTTGGAACAAAAATAGATACACACAGTATTTTCAGATGAGCTCTCTACACCAAGTTTCCCTTAAGGGCACACAGGGACCACACTCAGTTCAGGAGGCTGGGTTTTCCTTTCTCTTTCCAGGCCCCAAATAACACTCTCCACTAGCATAGCTGTAGAGCTGAGTCCTCAGGCGAGTGTCCAAGCCAAATCCTCAACTACCCTGTCTGTGAAACTAGTGGTCTGTGTCCCTGCTCCAAGTAGCTGATAAACACACTCTCTGAGATTTGATTTTCACACACACACACACACACACACACACACACACACACACACACACACACACACACACACACACTCACCTACCTGGGAAAGGCTGCCCCCTTCTGCCCAGACTATAAGGTATGTACTGCCACCAGAGTACTCCAAAGCCAGCTACTCTAAGGCTCTTATAAGAGTACCTAATTATATTGACTAAAATTAATACTAATACAAATACTAGTGCTTGACCAATACTGCAAGGCTTTCAGTAGTGGCCCTAGTGTCATTAAATAAATATAAGTAAATACTGCACAGCAAAAATACTAATACTCCAACCATAGGCAAATAAGTCTCAGTCCATCCAAATTGAAGTAAAAACAGCTTTAATCTTCCATAGAACTCAGATAAAACAAGGTTAGTGCTTTCATGGTTGTATCACACCACTTCATCAGACCATAAAAATGTATAGTTGTGGTACCATATAAATATATTCAACAATTAACTACAATCAGTCAATAAGTGAACAATTATTCAATCAAGAACTAAAATCAGCGTATATCCTTATTATGTCTACTTCAAAATGCATCTATTAAACTTCATGGTTAAAAGCTCAACAAAACAAGTGATAATAAACAGTAAAATACAGGTACAAACACCTCATTTAATGAACCTCATATAAAGTATATATCCAAACACATCCATCCTGAATGTTTCATTTAAAGATTTCATTTAAAAATTTCATTTAAAAAGGGCCTTATTCTTCAGAATGGGCTTCATAGGTTTCCTTTCATTAAGACCCTCCCCTCTATCAACCCTCAGCCTAATTACCCATCTGGTTTCAGAGGTTTCTGCATTATTTATCAAGTCACCACCTCTTTCACTATGTGAAACCTGTTCCATTACTTGAAATTTAAATAGATGTGACTGTCCATTCTGAACTACATGCTTGGCTAAAGCATTTGTCAGTGTACCCTTTTTAATGTGCAAAAGATGCTCACTTATACGGAACCTAAGTTCCCTATTCGTCTTTCCCACATAAAACAAAAAACACACTTGACAGACTGCTAAATATATGACATTTTTATTATTACAGTTGGCCTCTACTTTAAATGTGTATGTACAATGTGTATCAGGATAAATATAATTACTACTCTGTTCAATAAATTGGCATTGATTACACTTAGTGCATGGTAATGTACCTATCAGAATTTCCTTCTTCTCCTTTAGGCCTTGTGGGTAGCAAAGCATTCTTTTCAGTTATTTCTTATTTTTAAACATAAATTTTGGTGTCTCACCTATCAATGTTCTAATCTCTAGGTCTTGGGTTAAAACCGGCCAGTACTTCCTCACTGTATCTGTGACTTAGTTACTGTTATAAGCATAGTGTGCTGGCATCCTCACTACTTGATTGTTTACTTTATCACTCCTACCTGACATATTAGGCCTAGATGAAAAGTAGGGTTTCCCAGTATCACTTCTATGTGTAATACTTTCTGTAATAATACTATCCAATTTACTATCTCCATAACCTCTGTCACTTAACCTTTTCTTCAGATTTCCTATTTCCTCTTCAAAACGTCTCTCCTCAGCTACCAATCTCGAGGTTTTAAGGGCTTGTCTCTTCACTATGCTGTCAAAAACTGCATACTGCATACTGCATACTGGTTCTATAGAGAAGTGTGTTACTGTGGCAGTCTTTATGATAAATATTCGTGGTAAATGCTCCTTTTTATTTTTCATTATATTAACATCTAAAAAGTGAAGCTGTGTTCTGAATACTGCATTTCAAACTTTAAGAAATGTGTGCTATTATTCAGCTCTAAGTGGCATAATCTCAATTCTTCATAACTCCCTCTCCATAAAAAGAAGAGGTCATCCACAATGCATCTATAAAAGATGATTTGACACCACTTCCCTAGAATAATATGTTCTTTCTCCCAGGTAGCCATCATCGCATTTGCATAACTGTCTGCGCGCGGGGTACCCATTTCCACCCCCTCCTTTTGTAAGTATAGTCTATGATCAAATAACATGACATTATGTTTCAAAATTAAATCCATTAACATGCAGATGAGATCTATATTCGCATGATCACATGTACTATCAGTTAACAGATAATCTCTTAACATGTCTACACCGATACTATTTGGAATTGATGTAAATAAAGAGCACATATCCATTGTTACTAATATCAGATTAGTGCTATCCTCTTCTGTACTTTCCATGAATTCATGCAAATCTTGAAGAAATTGCTTAGTATCTTTCAAAACATAAAGGTTCTTATGCACTATGGGTCTCAGATTCTTTTCTATGTAAATGGATAAGGGTTCCGTTACCCAATTTCTTCCTGATACTATGGGTCTTAGTGGGGGCCTGCATGTGTGCTTATGAATTTTGGGTACTCCATTTATAACAGATGTCAATGCTTTGGCTACTGAGAAGAACTCATACAAACTTTTATCTATCATTCCTTCCAATAAGCTGTCACATAAAGTTTTCTCCACATCTTTAATAATGTTATTCAGTTTCACATTGTCTATAGGTGAATATACTTTTTCATCCTTCAACATATTAGACATACTTGCATTGTAAAACTGTGTATCCATTACCATTACTGGACCACCTTTATCAGCTGGCTTTATAGTGATAGTATGGTTAGATTGTAAGATTTTAGTGCCTCACTTTCCTCTTTAGACATATTAAATTTCTTAACATTATTCATTCTATCTACTTGGATTTTCTCAAAAACGTCATTCTCACATAACTTAGTGAATATTTCTATTGCTGGATGTTTAACAGGCATATAAGTGCTAGTCTTTTTATAATGCATTACATTTGTATTATTTGAGTCTTTAAACATCATTTTTAAGTGTAAGTTTCTACTAAACATTTCCAAATTAATAATTGTCTCTGTTACCTCCAAAGGTTGAGAGAGAATAAACGAAAGTCCTTTGTCAAGCAATAACATTTCAGCCTGTTTTAACTCTCTTGAAGAAATATTCCACACTAGCACTCCTTTATGTGGGCCAATACTCATTTCACCCTCACCAGTGATTCCTGTGAATATATCCATCCTAGGGATATAGGGATCCTTCTAGGGAAGTGGAGTCAAATCGTCTTTTATAGATGCTTTGTGGATGACCTCTTCTTTTTATGGAGGGGGAGTTATGAAGAATAGAGATTATGCCACTTAGAGCTGAATCATCATCATCATCATCTTCTTTCGGCTGTTCCCGTTAGGGGTCACCACAGCAGATCACCTGTTTCCATTTCTTCCTGTCCTCTGCATCTTGCTCTGTCACACCAACCACCTGCATGTCCTCTCTCACCACATCCATAAACCTTATCTTAGGCCTTCCTCTTTTCCTGTTACCTGGTAGCTTCATCCTTAGCATATTTTTCCCAATATACTCAGCATCCCTCCTCAGCATGTCCAAACCAATGTAAACGTGCCTCTCTAGCTTTGTCTCCAAACCTTCCAACCTGGGCTGACCCTCTAATATACTTATTCCTAATCCTGTCCACCCTCATCACACCCAGTGCAAATCTTAACATCTTTAATTCTGCCACATCCAGCTCAAACTCCTGCCTTTTTGTCAGCGCCACTGTCTCCAACCCATATAACATAGCTGGTCTCACTACCCTCTTGTACATCTTCCTTTTCACTCTTACAGGTACTCGTCTGTCACAAATCACTCCTGACACTCTTCTCCACCCACTCCATCCTGCCTGTACTCTCTTCTTCACCTCTCTTCCACACTCACCGTTACTCTGACTATTGACCCCAAGTATTTAAACTCATCCACCTTCACCACCTCTACTCCTTGCATCCTCACCATTCCTCTATCCTCCCTCTCATTCACACACATATATTCTGTCTTAGTCCTGCTGATCTTCATTCCTCTTCTCTCTGGAGCATATCTCCATCTCTCCAGGGTCTCCTCCACCTGTTCCCTACTCTCACTACAGATCACAATGTCATCTGCAAACATCATAGTCCATGGGGACTCCTGTCAGATCTCGTGTGTCAACCTGCATTTCTTTGTGCCGGTCCCAAGCCCGGATAAATGGGGAGGGTTGCGTCAGGAAGGGCATCCGGTGTAAAACTTCACCAAAAACTTTTCATGCAGTCACTTAGAGCTGAATAATAGCACATATTTATTAAAGTTTGAAATGCAGTATTCAGAATGACAGCTTTACTTTTTAGATGTTAATGTAATGAAAAATGAAAAGTTTACCATGAATATTTATTGTAAGAACTGCCACAGTAACACACTTCTCTATAGAACGAGTATGTACCCAGGGTACATTTTTTGACAACATAGTGAAGGGACAAGCCCTTAGAACCTCGAGATTGGTAGCTGAGGAGAGAAGTTTTGAAGAGGAAATAGGGAATCTGAAAAAGAGGTTAAGTGACAGAGGTTATGGAGATAGTAAATTGGATAGTATTATTACAGAAAGTATTACACATAGTAGTGATACTGGGAAACCTTACTTTTCATCTAGGCCTAATATGTTAGGTAGGAGTCATAAAGTAAGCAATCAAGTAGTGAGGATGCCAGCACACTATGCTTATAACAGTAACTAAGTCACAGATACAGTGAGGAAGTACTGGCCAGTTTTAACCCAAGACCTAGAGATTAGAACATTGATAGGTGAGACACCAAAATTTATGTTTAAAAATAAGAAATCACTGAAAAGAATGCTTTGCTACCCACAATGCCTAAAGGAGAAGAAGGAAATTCTGATAGGTACGTTACCATGCACTAAGTGTAATCAATGCCAATTTATTGAACAGAGTAGTAATTATATTCATCCTGATACACATTGTACATACACATTTAAAGTAGAGGCCAATTGTAATAGTAAAAATGTTATATATTTAGCAGTCTATCAAGTGTGTTTTTCGTTTTATGTGGGAAAGACGAATAGGGAACTTAGGTTCCGTATATGTGAGCATCCTTTGCACATTAAAAAGGGTACACTGACAAATGCTTTAGCCAAGCATGTAATTCAGAATGAACAGTCACATCTATTTAAATTTCAAGTAATGGAACAGGTTTCACCTAGTGAAAGAGGTGGTGACTTGATAAATAATACAGAAACCTCTGAAACCAAATGGGTAATTAGGCTGAGGGCTGATAGAGGGAAAGGTCTTAATGAAAGGATTCATATGAAGCCCATTCTGAAGAATAGGGCCCTTTTTAAATGAAATTTTTTTAATTAAATCTTTAAATGAAACATTCAGGATGTATGTGATTGGATATATACTTTATATGAGGTTCATTAAATGAGGTGTTTGTACCTGTATTTTACCATTTTTTATCACTTGTTTTGTTGAGCTTTTAACCATGAAGTTTAATAGATGCATTTTGAAGTATACATAATAAGGACATATGCTGATTTTAGTTCTTGATTGAATAAATGTTCACTTATTGATTGATTGTAGTTAAATGTTGAATATATTCATATGGTACCACAGCTATACATTTTTATGGTCTGATGAAGTAGTGTGATACAACCATGAAAGCGCTAACCTTGTTTTATCTGAGTTCTATGGTAGATTAAACCTGTTTTTACTTCAGCTTGGATAGACTGAGACCTGTTTGCCTATGGTTGGAGTATTGGCCTTTTTGCTGTGCAGTATTTACTTGTGTTTTTGGCCAAATACTTCATTTAAACACCTAGCAGTACTTTGTGTGTTTGAAATAAATATAAGTACTCTCAAAGGTTAAAATATTTAATGAAAAACAGCCACAATGAAAAGTTTAAATATATTTAATAATAAATAATAAGAGAATATAAAAACACTAAATATCTATTTACAATAAACACCAGAGTTTCAGACATAGGAAATATTAAAAATAACTCCAATGGAAAGACACAGATACAAAAAAACAGTAATTAACTAATCTCACTATATTTTTCCTGACTGATCTAAATAAAGAATTACTATTCCCTGGTTACTTACTAAGACAAAGCAAGATGAAGTGGGTGAGTGATCTTCCTTCTTAGTTAGGTTTCAAAAACAGACTGGTCTGAAACTTTAAAACATAATTTCAGTACTGGATTACAGAAGGACATCACATACATCTGGCCATCTGACTCTGGTTCCCACACTACTCCACTTTACTAGAAACTGAACCAGAATCTAGCACATAGGTGTTACTAAACACATAGCTAGAACTTTGCTGAGATGTGTTATAGCAACCATTTAAAAACTTCCACCCTTCCAGGGTAATATTTAGTTCACCCCTAAATACAATACAGTAGGATTCCTACTCCTGGTTTTCACAGACAGCTCATCTCTGACCACAGTCAGAATTATACGATGCAATATTTATGGTCTACAGCAGGTAATTTAATTTCAGACTATTTTTGAAAGCTAGCTGGACTGAGATTAACCTCTTCTCTTCCAGTATCCTCTGTTACAATATATTAATTTCAACAGTTGCAATACAGTCTGACATATAGGTGTGTTTCTTTCTGTCCAGCAGGACCCACTGTTGGTACATTTTTAACACAAGCAGCTTTACAAATGCATTTTCAACACATGCACCTGTACAAATCAATTTGATATACAAATGACATATAACTCTTTACAAAACTCCAGCTAACTGTGCTAGCATATGTTACACATTCACTGACCTACCTCTCCTGGCATAGCTGGCACTACCTCACATCATTACACCCTGGAAAAAATAGTTGTAATTATCACTTAAGGTAGATTCAGCGAACAGTTTTCTAATTGTTTCCGTTCACTGAAATTACCATTGACAAATCGGCATAAATCCAAAATTAATTAACAACAGCAAAACTGAATACCCCTCAGATATTAAATATATTAATATATTATAGACATCTCTCTAAAATTGCAAAAATAAAAATCAATAACTAACATAACTAAAAAAAAAAAATCTGTGGTGGTGGTGCTGCGGTAGCATTGTTGCCTCACAGTAAGACGCTGACCGGTTCAACTCTCAGCTAGAGCATCTTCTGCGTGGAGACATGCGTGAATGGGCGTACCTTCATTGAAGGTTGTGCGTTAGGGCTGGCAACTCAGCACGTAAAAATCAACTGCCAATTATTAGCGGACTGGAGTTTCGCTGTGGTGACCCCTAACCGGGAAAAGCCAAAAGACACAACAACTAACATAACTAAAAAAACAGCAGATAAAGCTTAGATCCATATCCACCAAGAAATTAGAGCATACAAATCCAGTGAATAGGCATACTGCAAAGTGCTAGCATGAAACACAATCTTTGCTGTTCTCTAGTCATTTTATTAATCTAAAAAAACACATGCTAAAACAATATATAATTGATATATTGGATAATGAATGTTGTGATTAGAAGGAGACCAATATCGAACACTGACAGACTCCTCCATTAACAGCATGTTAGGATGTAGCAGTTTTGAAGATATATCACTTTTTCATTTTGCGACTGTTTCCCATCAATGAGATGAAAAGAAAACCATGTGATTCCACTTGTTCATAGTCTAATGTTTTGGAGTGACAGTGTTACATTTTTGGTATTTGCCAATGGCTCTAAATATAATGCAAATAACAAAGGAGAAAGAGGACACCCCTCCCTGGTTCATTTGTTCATCATTGTTCGATTAATATTGTCAAATGATTGCCTCCCCTCCACAAAATCATATTGATCCTAATCTATCAATTTTGGCAACACCTTTATCCTTATTTTAGCCACTATAGACATAAAACATGATCCTGGTTTAAAACTAAAATGGGCCTATATGAAGCTGGATCTCATGGGTCTTTACAGTCTTTAGGTATTGCAGCCACCATAGTTTATTTATAGGATGTTAGTGCTTCTCCTCCTTTTAAAATACTGTTAATCAAACCTTTCTAGATCTTTATCACTTTCTTCCCTCCTAGCTTCCAAAGTTCCACCAGAATACCATCTATTCATGCAGACTCACTGATTTATCTCATCTCCTTCTATTTTAACTATTAATTGTACAGCCTCATCCTCCTCTGACCTTGACAAATTTAAGTCTTCCATAAATATTTCCACTTGTGGATTTTCCTGGTTTCCACACCTCTCTGCTTTATATACATTTTCATAACATTTCCAAAATATCTTCAATACCTGTACAGGATCTCTGGTTAATTATCTTATCACAGGCTCCCTAAGTTTGGCAACCACCCTTTCTACTTTCTGATGTCAAAGTTATTGCACTAAAAGTGTTTATGCTCTGGAGATATTATCAAAAAAAAAAGTTGCTTAACAGCAATCTTTCTAAACTCGTGCATGTTATCTCGGTACTCAGTTATTTTCTCTTTAGTACTCTGCAGTTGTGCCTCATCTTGTTCTGTGAGATTTCTTTTATTCTGAAATACTTTAACCTTTGTCAACTCCTCTAAATAATTTCAGTTACATTTTAACCATATCACTTTTTCTATTATTTCTACTTTATTTTTAAACTCTACTTTTATTTTATCCCACTCACTGGCTATAACTGCTGAATAACTTTCTACCTCGCCTAATAACTTCTAAATAATTTCCTCAACCTGCTCCTTAAATTCTCTTTTTTTAACAGATAGGTGGGTAAGTGCCAGTGTCTAATTTTTTCTTCATTACTCTTTTTATTTTAGATATTATTGGTACATGATCTGAAACGGTTATTGGGTATGTGTCAAGCTTCTCAATTAAATCCACATATTCCTATGAAAAATAATTTCTGTCTTATTTAGCCCAGTTATTTTATCTTGAGGAATAATATGCAAATCCTCTCAGAGTTACAGCTGCTGAACGCATGCCTTTCATGCAAATACTTTCAGAAATGTCTTCATAAATCTACCTTCTTTTGTTACCGTTTACCTTTTATACCCCCAGATACATACTCAGTGTTGCAAATCAAATTCTAGTTTCCACCTATAAGTAATATTCCTTGCTGAAAGATGATTATTTCCCCATTTTAAGCTCCATAATAGCAGTTTTAGGTGGACTATAAGTACATGCCAGGTTAATCTTCTTCCCTTGCCATTAGTCCCGTAATACCTCAAATTTACCAGTATTATCTTTTTTCCTCAACTTTTCTTCTGTCTCTGATATTCTGCTGAATACCCATCCTGAGATCATTCCTTTATCAAATTCATATGTTCAGTTCTTTCCAAAGGTGTATCCTGTAGCATTGCTATTTGAGTTCTGCATTTCTTAATATAATTCAATATTCTTTCCTTTTTGTCTATACCTGTGAGACCATTCACATTTCAAGATAATGTGGAAAGTGCTGCCATTGTGATAACATATTATTATTCACACTACTATATATGGCAGTTTTTTAGATGTCTATTTCCAGTTTTTTTAATGCATCCTCCCACTAATGATTGGAGGTTGATCTTTTACAGAGGTATTTCTCATCCTCTCCCTTTGAAACTATGTTATATTTTTACAAGACTTTTTGTTTTAATAAAAACCCTATGAACCTAATACAAACACACAAAACTATGTGCATCTTCAAATAATGAAGATTAATCCTTCTAATAGGAACAATTGGTCCAAATGGACAGCTGCACATACACAGCCATTATTTAGGATAAAGTTAAGGTTATCCATGTTAAGATGCATATTACTGCATGTGCTCCTATGTACATTAATTGCTGTCTGTTCTTGTTTTATTATTATTCCCCTCCCAGATGTGAGAAACAACTTGCATGCATTCAGAAAATATTAACTTTTAATTTCAATGAAGCCAATGTTCTGTCTTTTTATTGACCTATAATCAGCGTGTCTCCATTAAAACATGTTAAAAATGTAGCCCTCACTTGCAGACTTCTGAAGTCATGTTGAAGATTTATTGCTGAAGGAAAACTTGTCATTATGTGCATTGTTCTCAATTGATTCCTTTTAAAACTTGTTATTAGATTAAGCCAATGGCCTTAATCTAAACATTCACCTATGCAAACATAAGAGAAAGTATATCAGATCTACATATATTATGATCTGTGTACTTTTACACACTATCCCCCACATCATCATCCCAATATTACAGCCTATTAAATTAAACATGCTTTTCTCCAGCCTTTTTTTCCCTCTTTTTTATGTTGCAATGGCTATATTCCTTAATACTAAAAAAGAAGAAAGAAAAAAGACATCTGTTTGCTTTAGTATCTTTATCACATACAATATCTGAAAATGGTTTACTAGATAGCATTTAATTTATATAGGTTCATAGGTTCATAGATTATAACTAGGTTAATGTGCACTACGGTCCCCACATGCCTAGTCATGTACCCAAACCATTTGCAGGCAGGTAGCTAAGGACTTGTAGGGGGTGTTAGGACAATACTTTTCATACTGATAGCCTCTGTCCATCAGGGACATGGGGGCCAGACTTGGGGTAAATGTATGATTTCCCATCCAGTTGTCAGGGTTTTGTTCATATAAGGGCAAGGATAAACTCTGTTTTACATGGATGTGTCCCTATTCCAAGTTTGTGGATTCTTTGGGACACATATCTGTCTCTACAGCATGTTTAGTTTATGTCACAAGTGAAGTACAGATCCTTGGATCTAATCTTCTGATGTTGTTTGTTTTGAACATGTACAACAGATCCATCAGGGTAGATTTTGTAGAAGCCCATTTTGAACATGTACAACAGATCCATCAGGGTTGATTTGTGGAAGCTCCCCTGTCAGCAGCTTGCAAGAGACTGAATACAGAAACAAAGCCTTTAGGTAATCGGTGTAGAACAAGGTATTCACACCCTGGATTCTCTTGTTGAGAAACCTTTGTGAGCTTTCCAACTGTTGTAAGTGTCTGGTTAGATACATCCCAAAGGGGGTACTGCATACAACGATAGGTCTGATAAGGGCTGAGTAGAGTGCTACTATAACTGCCTTGGACCTGGATGCTAAGCTGGGCAACATATTGAATGATTTTTTGTTATCTTAGTTACATGTTGGCCAAAGTCCAGGTTGCTGCCTACATGTGTTCCCAGATCCCTTATTACTGAGTCAACTCTTAGGGATGCTTTATTGATAGAATAATGAACTTGCATTGACAGTTTCCCAAAGGGCATTATAATGTACTTTTGGCATTGAGTTTTAGGCTATGGCTTTGGCACCAGTCATCATCTGTGTTACACCTACTTGGAGCGTATCTATAATATTATTATTATTATTTTTTTATTATTATTATCATCTATAATAGCTCCCAGTTTACAGCTATCTGTGAACTTGGTGAGACAGAGACCTTTAATATTAAAGGCTTCTGATTAATAGATACCAAACAGGAACAGGCCCAGCACAGAGCGCCGGGGAATTACACTGGTGACTGGTCTGTTGGTAGAGGTGGTCTCTCTGATCCTGACTTCTTGAGTCCTGTCTGTGAGCCAGCCTTAAACAGGTCAAGATAAACAGTATGCACTGTTTTAACCTCAAAGAAAAATAGCCCTTGCAAGTAAGGCAACTGCCAGGTCCCAAAATAGTATTGACCAGCAGACAGTGATGTAGAAATTGAATAATATTATTTATTCCATATCTGTGCAAAAAGCACATTCCATAGAGAGAAAAAAATCCAGATCGGTTTCGGCCAATACAATGCAGCCTTCTTCAGTGCAGAAAACAAATATCAAAGAAATTCCCTCTATTTATATCTGTGGCAATCAAAGATCCTATGACTCACCAAGTCACTTAAAGGTGCTCATTCAATCCAGGAGGGAATAAACAACCTAATTTAATAATCCATTTTTTCTCCATCTGAGTCAAAATTTGATGGCAACCCATAGTCTTAGATCTGTTGCCTTTAATTTTGTCAATAATGGTAAAATGGAAATTGGCTCTGGGATGTTTAATTATATGTTTATATAGGGCATTAGTGAGATGCTTATGTCTTATACCACTTAGGTGTTCAGCTATTCTGAATTTTACTGACCTAGAGGTTTGCCCTACAAAAAAAGCAGAGCAACCGCATGTGACAAGGTAAATAACCCAGTCTGACTGGCAGTTCCCAAAAAAGGAAATAGTGTAGACCATACTTGTATTTCTGCTGCTGAAACTAGTTGTTTTGTTCATTTTGGGACAATATACACAATGTCCACAAGGGAAACATCCCTTTATGTGGTCCCCTAAAAGGGTTAATTGTATTGCCGGGTTCAATGAACAGTGTCCCCTTTTATATACATTTATCTCCCAAAATTGTAGTTAATTTATCATCTGCCATGAGTATATTCCAGTTCCGCAAATATGTTTTATTCTCATATACTGAGATTTGGGGATATTCTTACAAATATGTGGCGGATGATAGCTGGTGGCATGAAGGAACAAATTATGCTGGGGATATTTACGGTAAATATTGTGGCCTTAGGTGCTTCATGGCATTAGGATGTCCAAATCAACCAAACTGGCTACACAGACATATGGAAATAGCTTATCATGAAAGTCTTTATAAAAATACTGTTAAAAACAGAAATTGCTTTACTCACAGTTACTTTTTTCCTTCTTCTTCCCTTCCCTATAGTGTCCTTCTAAATATTAATGACATGAAGTGGAGCAAAAGATTTCAGTTTTCCTTAAATTTAGCATATTCAATAAAAGTCCATTCTTTCCACTTTTTTCCTCCTTATCCTATTCTGCATCAAAAATGAATTTGATCCTCCAGGAAAAAATATTCTGAAGACACCTAGATACAGCAGCCTAAATCTTACACCCGCTTTTCAACATTCCCTGATTGCTGGAGTAAATTTACTTCTATTCTGTCTGGGGTACGGTGAATAATCAGTTTTCAAAAACAGTGTACTGTCACCAGCTTTTAATACTTTGCCCTTCTGACACAGTTTTGTCAGGATCAACGCTTTTGCTGGTATGATTGCATCTTTACTAATGCATGTCCTGAATGCTTTCTCATGGCCAAGTTAGGAGCATACACATGATGTGTCCTTTCAATTATCAAATCCAGCAATGAATGCTCCAATTGCTCATTTGTGTCATCATAAAATTAATACAGTCTGTTCCTTTCAGTTCCTCTAGTACAGCAGACACCCTATAGGGCCATCTACAGGCTCTGGAAGCTACAGACCCATAAGTCTCACTAGTCTTATATGTAAAGCCATGGAAAGAATTATCATGGAGATGATCAATAGAGGTATAGTAAACCTCCAGACACTGGAGCCAACCCAGTTTGGTTTCGTCAAGGTCAGACCATGCCTACTCAACCTACCTTGACCTGGCCAAGACATTAGGCACAATACCTCACAGGGGCATTGTTGACAAACTCAAGAGGTTAGGTACAAACCTGTATGTCACTCGGTGGATAGCCAACTGGCTTAGAGACAGGACCCAGGAAGTTAGAATTGGGGAGTC
The DNA here is from genome assembly GCF_019279795.1 of Protopterus annectens. Classification (NCBI taxonomy): domain Eukaryota; kingdom Metazoa; phylum Chordata; order Ceratodontiformes; family Protopteridae; genus Protopterus; species Protopterus annectens. Next base: position 108,531,307 of record NC_056740.1, on the reverse strand, counting down.
CACCTCTACAAAGAGGCCAGTCACAAGTGGAGTCCCTCAGGGATCAGTCCTTGGACTGTTCCTTTTTGCCATTTACTTCTCAGAAGTCAAGGCCAATGTCAATCATCTCTGGTTGACTAAATTTGCAGATGATTGCAAATTAAGAGCTGTCATTGAACCTCACACTGACACAAATGTTCTCCAGGAGGGGCTGGCACATACAATTAACTGGTGTCAGAGCCATGGACTAAAACTAAATGCTAGGAAATGCATAATAGCATTCTTTGGGAAGTCATCCATCCCTGATAACTATCATATTGTCAACATACCCCTTAGAGTTCACCCAGTAGTTAGGGACTTAGGGACACACATACACAGTAATCTACCCTTTGGTCATCACGTGTCTACAGTGGTGAAGAAATCATTCTATGTTGCACAACTTATAAACAAATGTATGGTGTCTAAGTCCAAGAAAGTCATTGTTTCACTGTATTCAGCATTCATCAGACCTATCATTGAGTACAATGCACCCTTTGGTATGTATCTAACTAGGCATATCCAACAACTGGAATGCCCACAGAGGTTCCTCACTAAAAGAATACAGAAAGTACAGGGAGTAAGTAATATGTCCTATGCAGAACACCTCAAGGCCCTATCCCTGAACCCACTCTGATGGACCTCCTCCATATCCACAAAACAAACAGTACCAGAATTACCCGTTCTAAAGACTTAAACCTTGCCTATGATATAAATAGAACCTGCTGGAGAGATAGGTATGTATCTCAGAGACTTACTTTTTAAAAACAAAAAACACCCAGTTAGAGTATAGAGTGAATTTTAAACCACCGCAACTTTATAAAACAATTTTATTTACAATTATTAGTGCTTTCATTTTACTGGAGTAAAACGAAAGTGCTAATAATTGTGAATAAAACTGTTTTATAAAGTTGCGGTGGTTTACAGTTCACTCTATACCCTAGCCGGGCATTTTTTGTTTTTAAATGTGATATAAATAGAAGCTGCTGTAGGGACAGGTATGCATTCCAGAGACTTCCCCATCCATGTGAAGCAGAGTTCCTCCCTAACCCAATTCAAGTGCAACTTGGACAACTGGATGGGAAACTGGAAATTCATCCCTGGTTTGGCACCTATCTCTCTGATGCACACAAGTAACCTGCAAATGGTTCATCCCCAGGCCCATCCTTACACTTATCCAGGGTATCAGAACTTGTCAGAGATTTGGGATGCATGGCTAGGCTTAAAAATGCCCTTGTGGTCATCAGCCTAGTAAACACCTATGAACCTATGAATCTATAAAATCTCAGGTTTTCTCTGTGTGCTCTGTCCTCTAAGTCTACCATTTGTTGACACAGCTGTTCTTAAGCAGTATCATACTCAGCCAGCCTTTTCTTCATTTCAACATTTGATTTTGCAGTTTTATCAGTTCATGTGAATATCTGTTTAAAGCTTCTTCAGTTTTTCCAGGCTTTTGTTTGAGTTGATATAATCATTCAGTGTTTCATTTATTTTAATCAGCTCTAAGCACATTTGACTAATTTTCCTCTAGATTACTAGAAGCCATGTCTTGCACCAAAGTTGGAGCTTGAACTTCTTTTTGATGAACAGCTACAGGATTCTTCCTAGTCAGTGTTTTCTTTTCAACTTTTCTAGTTCATTTTCTTTCAGGATCTCTTAATTTCTTCTTTGCCAGCATCTAGACAGCTTACTTATTAGCTAATAACTGAATTTACTAAAAGTGGCAGAGTTCCTGGCCCTTAACTCTGTTTCTTTTTTCACACTGGGCAACGTGAAGTTAAGCTATTGATCAGTGTGCCGCCATCTAGGAAGTTGGTGTATTTATAATTTTTATACATTATGGTCATAAATGTTAACTGTTGCTTCCTACTCTAGATACTGGACTCAGTTTTGCATTTATTATATACCTTTCAGTTTGGATCTATGGAATGCACTAATATAAATAGGTGAGACAAGATTCTAAATATTAAGGTGTTTATTTGTTATGCGTTATAAGCTACTCTACATTGCTTTTCAATTGGTTGTCTTACCTTGATTCACTGGATTTCTGTAACTGTTGAAAGTATAAATAGATAAATTATAAAGTAATAAATTGCCTATATACATGTTGAGAACATATTATGACATACTTTGGCAACCAGTTCCATTCTTTCACAGTTATGCCTGAACCATGGTCTACAATTGTCTGCAGTGGCATTATCAAATGGCATTATCTAGATACAGTTTTCATAGCTTTATTCTAAATGTCAAGTCATGTAGGAGTCTCTTAAGCCTCAATAATTCAAAAAGGAATCCATCCTAGAAAACTTTAAATATTAATTAATTCTACTTTGAAACAATGTATGACCCAGAAAAAAGACCTAACTGTTTTAATCATTCATGAGGTTAAGCTGTGGACATACCAGTAATTCTCTTGAAGAGTTCTCTCTCCTTGAGTATTCTCTGTGAACATTAAATTAGACCTCTTTTTGAGTTCCATATGGTAGTGCCAAACTCAAGGATGAGCACAGTTCATAGGCTCATAGGTGTTTACTAAGCTAATGACCACAAGGGCCTTTGTAAGCCTAGCCATGCATCCCAAATCTCTGACAAGTTTTGGTACCCTTGATAAATGTAATGAGGAGCTTGGGAGGTGAAACATTTACAAGCAGGGGCCTGGGAGATGAACCATTTACAGATGATCTGTGTCCATTAGAGACATAAATGCCAAACCAGGGAAGAGTTTCCTGTTCCCCATCCAACTGTCCAAGTTACACTTGAATTGGGTTAGGGGGGAACTGCTTCTCATGGATGGGGAGCCTGTTGCAGAGATGGGGTAGCCTCTGGAATACATAGCTGTCTCTCCAGCAGCTTCTATTTATATCACAGGCAAGGTTTAAGTCTTTAGAATAGGTAATTCTGGTGCTGTTTGTTTTGTGGATATACAAGAGGTCCATCAGAGTCCTGTCTGACAATGCCTTGTATGCCTGGTAGGAGACAGAATACAGGGATAGGGTGTTGAGATGGTCTGCATAGGACATGTTACTTACACCCTGTATTATTTTAGTGAGGAATCTCTGTGGACATTCCACCTGTTGGATATTCATGGTTAAGAACATACCAAAGGGGGCTCTGTACTCAATGAAAGGTCTGATGAATTCTAAATATGTAGAACAATGACTTCCTTGGACCTAGATGCAATAGCTTTGTTTATAAGTTGCACAATATAGAATGATTTCCTCACTACTGTAGACACGTGACGGTCAAAGGCTAGATTACTGTCTATGTGTGTCCCCAAGTCCCTGACTACTGCATCAAGTCTTAGTGGTGTGGTGTCAATATGACAGTTTCCAGGGATGGATGACTTCCCAAAGGATACTATTATGCATTTCTTGACATTTAGTTTGAGTTCATGGCTCTGGCTCCAGTTGTTTGTCTATGTCAGCCCTTCCTGGAGAATATTTGTGTCAGTGGGCGATTCAGTGACAGTTCCTAATTTGTGATCATTTGCAAATTTAGTCATCCAGAGGCCACTGACATGGCCTTTACTTCAGAGAAATAAATGCCAAAAAGGAGTGGTCCCAGGACAAATCCCTGTGGAACTCCGTTTATGACTAGCCTCTTTGTAGAGGTGGACTCCCCAAATCTAACTTTCTGGGTCCTGTCTGTGAGCCAGCTGGCTATCAACTGGGTGACATAAGGATTTGTGAACAATATCCGAGTGGGGGATTGTGTCAAATGTCTTGAGCAGCTCAAGGTAGGCAGTGTAAGCCATTTTCCCATATCCATTGCTTTGGTGACCTTTTCAAAGAAGTCCACCAGGTTGAGTAGGCATGGCTTGCCCTAAATGAAACCAAATTGGATTGGGTCCAGAGTTAGGAGATTTCCTTTGTCATCACTGATCATTTCCATGATAATTCTTTCCATTGCTTTGCATATGAGACTAGTAAAACTTATGGCTCTGTAGTTTCCAGGATCAGTAGATGGCCCACTTTTGTGGAGAGAGATGACTGTTGCTGTTCTTCATTCATGAGGCATTAATCCTGTTTGAAGGTTACAGTTAAATAGTAATTCCAGAGGCCCTGATGGCTTAGGTTTCATGCCTTTTAGAAGGCATCCTGGGATATTGTCTGTGCTCACTGATGCAGTGTTCTTGGCCTTAGTGAGAGCATTAAGGACCTGCTCCCTAATTATAGCAGGGGGGGTTATATTTGATGGTATTTCCTGAGTGAAGGTTGATGGTGAGAGAGGGGTAAAGTTGGAGCTGAATTTGTTGGCCAGTAGGTTTGCTATATCTTATGGCTCTGTGTAGGTGGCTCCAATTACAGTGAGCTCTGCAAACAATTGTGTATTACCTTTGAGGTTGCACACGGAATGTATTGTGGTTATCCTTTGCCTGGAAGGTCAAATTTATTTCAAATTGAGCTTTGGTAGACTTTATTTGTCCTCTGAGTTGTTTGTTTAGTTTGATGAGAGTGGCTTTATCCTGTTGGGTGCTGCACCTCCTAATTTTTGTCATGATTTTCTTCCTTCTGTTATACAGCCTATTGATGGTGTGATTCCACCATTGTGGTTTGCTTTTTGAGTTAGTTCTGTACTTCTTCCTAGTGGGTGCAGCTGCCTCTATGCAGCTATTAACATGTTTGTATAGGGCTTCTGTGAACAGTTCTGTGTAGCCAACAGTGTTCTCAGGGTTTATGGGTGATTGAACATTTGCCAGGTTATCACCTAATAGTAGAAAGTTAGGCTTAAAGTAGTTCCTGAATATTCCAGGATTAGCTGGGGCCCCAGGTTTTATTTTTATTTCAAAGGAGACCATTTTATGGTCTTAACTTGCCAAAGAAGACATTGCACTGGGAGGGGGGGGGGGTTGCAGCACTCTCCCATATTAGTGAGGACCAGATTCAGTATGGTTGCACCCCTTGTTGGTGTATTGACAATCTGGTCCAGGAAGTTTATGTTTACAAAATCCAGGAATCGTTGTACCTGTACTTTTGGTGCTGTATATGACTCCCTGTTAATAGTGGTATAACAGTCACCCATAAATATGATATTGGGTTGGATGGTGAGTGTTTACAATAAGTTTAAATAAATGGTATGGGTTTTCCGGGTCATAGAGGGGATCTACAGCTTGCAAGAAAGTGGTACTGGATTTTGGATTTTGCTTATGGTCGTCATCATCTTAATCATCATCATCATCAACCCATTTTCTCATTTTCTTCATAGGAATGAGGTATCACTTCAACTGTCACCATTTCTTTCTATTCGATGCCATTCTCCTACCTTCTTAAAAAGGTATGTCTAACTATCACAGGTCTTCTCTCACACAATCCATCCATTCATCCATCCATCCATCCATTCATCCATCCATCCATCCATCCATCCATCCATACATCTATCCTTTCATCTCTTTATTGAATGCCCTTGTTTCCTCTTGCATTCTTCTTGTCAGTCCCACATCTTCTTCACCAGTTTGTCTTCTGCTTTCATACACATGTGCCTGAACCACCATAATCTGTTCTCTTTGACCTTGTCTGCAATTGGAGCTTCTTTGGATTTTGCTCTGATGTCCTCGTTTATTTATCTATCTGACCCAGAGTGTGTATCCTACCACCCATTTCAGGCACTTCATCTCTATCAGCTCTAGCTTCCTCAACTGCCTTGCCTGCGCTGCCCAGGTTTCTGTACCATACAGAAGTATTGGTTGCACCACTATTTTGTACTCCTTACTTTTCAGCTTCCTTGGCATTCTTTCATCATGCATTATCCCTGAAAATCTGTGCCAGTTGACTGCAGCCCTCTTATTCAAGCTTTGATTTCCTCATTCAGACTTCCCTTCTCCTCAACCTCAACCACCCCTTTCAGATAACTGAAGCTGCTGACCTGGTCCACTGTTTTTCATTTTATTTCAGTTCCCAGCTTCTTCTGATTTCTTCCATTTGCTGCCATTACAACTGTCCTACTTGTACTCAGTTTCATGCCACGTGCCTTCAATTTTGCATTCCATTCTTGTTGCCACACCCATGTGGACCCAGATAAGGTCTTGAGGTTCCTAGTCAGACCCTGCAAGTAATACCACATCATCTGCATACAGCAGCTTTGCTGATCTGTCCCTGCTAGCCAGTTTGATAATGTGGTCCATCAGCAGTATGAACAGAATTAGACTCAGAGCTGAACCCTGATGCTCATCCACTCCCAGTTAGAACCACTCTGTGAGTCTGAACACTGTACTGGTGTCATTGGGTCCTTGTACATAGCCTGCACTAATTCTACCAATGTTTCAGGGACTTTAAGTCATTGAAGGACTGCCCAAATCAGCTTTCTTGGCCTTTTGGTATGTTTTCTCCAAGTTAAGGAATACTCAGTTGGACTCTTCTCATCTCTAGTTTCTTCTCAACTACCTTTCTCACTGCAAACATTGAGTCATTTGTGCTGCATTGAACCTGAACTGCTCATCTCTCATCTTTCTTTCTACTTTTATGTGTAGTTGTTTATCATTCAGACTTTCCAGAACCTTCATGGAGTGTGACAGGAGTTTGATACCTCTACAGTGTCCACAGTTGTGAATTTCTGCTTTGTTCTTATACACTGGCACTAGTATGTTTATTATCTAGTTATCTATCTGGGATATGCCTCTCTCTCTTTTTCTCCATACTGTTATGAATACCCTCTTTAGCCCTTACTTCCTTAACTCATACGACATCTTGATCATATCTGCAGTGACCTCTAATGATCCTACTCTTTTCCATGACTAGTATCTGTGGACTATAGTGACTTCTCTGACTAGTGCTTGCAGCTGATTGTGGTAACTAGTGGTTTATGCTGTGGGCCAATTGTTTCACTGGGGATGACTTTCCAATCACTTATTCTTCACCAATGCCTTTTCCTTAATAGGAGGAATTCTACCTGAGTTCCATGGTGGCCATTTCTGTATGTTACCTTGTGAATGCCTCTCTTTGTTGAACCATGTGTTGGCCACCATCAAGCCATTTCCTAGAAAGGAGTCTGGAAATGCCTCCCCTTTTTTCTTGTCACCCCCACCCATGTGTACCAGGTAGTTCTTATAACCTGTTTTGTCTGTCCCAATATGTGCATTTAGATCTGCCATTATCAACACCAACTCATGTTGTCCTGCTTTATCTGTCTGAATGCACTCTTTCTTTACTATCACTACCCTGCTGTGAGGCATAGGTCAAGACTATGAATAATGGCTTCTCCTGTTAAATCTGACTGGCATGAATCTGTCACAAATTCTGATGACATCCCTAAATCTTTTCTGAAACCTTTCCCTCATCACAATTCCTATACCATTTCTAGTCTGTCATCTCAATAAGTAGTGGACTCTAGATACCAAGCTGTGTGACTTTGTTGTACTGCCCTTACATCATGTCTTCTAGATACAAAGAGTATCATGTTATCCACTTCCAGGATGCAACCTGTCAGTGAACTTGTACTGAGTGTAGTAATCCTTAGTTTATTTTTGGCAAGTTGATTATTTTTTGCCTTGCATTCACTCAACTGCTTTGGCTGCAGAGCTTCATAGCCATCATACAATGGCCAATAGGAGCACATAGACCTCTCCCAATGTGAGCATGAGTCCCTGGCATAGGTCAGAGTTAGAGTAAGTCTTTAACCCACTTATCATTAGCAAATACCCATGCCCACTTTTGGTGACATTAGTCAACATGCCACTGTGGGAGGCACAGTGGTGCAGTGGTTAGTGTTCTTGCCTCACAGCAAAAGGTTCTCCAGTTCAGTTCTGGGCTGAGGTGCCTTCTGTGCAGAGTCTGCATGCCCCCCTGTGTTGACGTGGGTTTCCTCCAGGTGCTCCAGTTTCCTCCCACATTCCAAAGACATGCATCTGGAGCATTTTTCCAAGGGCATCTGCTGAAAATGGGTTCTGTCCCAGTGGACTTTCCCGATAAACAAATGCCCAGATCACTGAGAGGCAATTTCTATACCTTTGAAAGGCTAGCCCTAACACGACTCACAATCTATCAACATGACCAGATCACCTAGAGCCAATTTAGCTCTAACATGACATAGTCTGTGACCCATGTTCTGTTCTGTTATCCAGAGGATATTGTGCTCCACAGCTGATGCCAAAACTGATAGGTCTATACAATTCTCCTCCCAATAGACACCATCATGAGTCTGTGCCAACAACTCCATTTTTAGGTGAGTTTGAGAGGCATTGGCCAGAGGTCAAGATCGAACTTTGCACCTTGTGCATGGGAGGCAAAGACCATAACCATTATGCCAGCTGTGTCCTGTGTCAGGGTTAGCCTGACTGCAGTAGTAAAAGGAAAGGTTATCATACCAAGCATTCCAGTAGATATAAAATATAGAAATGATCCCATCTTCTTTACTGCCTGATTGCTGATTTGGTTAATGTATAAGTTAAAAATTAAACTTGCCATCAACAATGCCCCATTTGCAGTATCCACTAGCCAGGCAGAATGTCTTACTTTTCTATAAATTACTATAAATAATTATTATAAAGTACTATTCTATTCTATAAATACAGAGAAAAAACTCTTATTTCTCCAAGTCTCGTTCAACTTAACCTGTTCATGTTAAGCTCCAGAGAACTATGATCCAAGCATTGTAACAGACTGAAAGCATTATATAAGACATTACCTTCACATTTTTTAATATGCTAAACCCTGATTTCATGTTCTCGGAGTAATAAGTCATGAATATATTACAGTCAGGTGCTGGCTTTGATGGAACATGGGGCGAAATTCTTGGCTAGATTTATAAGGGCCTCCGGGCCAATAGCCTAGTATCATCCAAAGAAAAAAAATATATATATATTTATTTTTGAATAACAAGGATGTGCAAAAAGGACCCTATGGTGATCTCCTGTTACATCTCATTCATGAGCCATCTACTTCTTTACCACAGACCATGTGTCTCGACTTCCTGTATCCATATTACATTCATTCATTTTAAGGTTATCCATCCCTGCATAATGAATTAATACAAGTCAGCTGGACTAATTACAAATTATTTTAAGACTGATGAAGAAAGCAAAAAATAGAAAGAAATGGGGGATTAAGAAGAAAAAAAAGGAAAAGGGAGGGTTGGGAAAATAGCAAGTACATGAAAACATGATGTAATCATAAGAAACATTATTCTGGAGCAACCTGATATAATGATGTTAAACACTTATCTAGGAATGTCATAATAACCATTCAAAGGTGAAATGATTTGCGTAGCCTCCACCAAATTTTCTAAATATTTATCTAAATTAAATCATTTGTTGAAAGTAAGTGTTATGGCCAAATTTAACCTCTAACTAAATGCTGTTTAAGAGCTTTGAATATCAATGTTGTGATTAGGTACTCTTATAAAATGCATTTACTTAACCATATTCTCTAATTAGGAGGTATTTATTACTTACTGTTCAATTTTCCAATTGTTAAAAAGTAGTAAATGTAGAAAACACCACGAAGAAAACCAGTAAACAAACACACAAAGCAGAAGCCCAAAAGTAGTAAGTCCAACCGCCAAGAAATTACGTGGCGAAAATAATCAAGTTGTAGCAGCTTGAAACTCTACTGTATATAACCAATCTGTAAACCAGAGTAAGTCGAGAAGACCAGGCAACAAAACGTAAAAAATCCCTTTGTCAATGTGCTTAGCTAGTGCATTGACTTTATTGTGTTTCCTTATAGCGTAAGAGTGTTCGTATACCCTGTCACGTAATCTCCTATCAGATTTGCCCACATAAAACGATGGACAACAAGTGCAGGTAGCTAAATACACTATGGACCTCGACTCACAGTTTAATTTGTGTTTAATGTTATACCTCTTGTCACGTATTGTGAAGGAGCTAGATGCCCTAACTAAGTGACAGTAGTTACAATTGCCGCACTGAAAACAACCCTTGATCTTTGATGACCAATCTGGTCCAATGGGTCTTTCTAAAATTGTTTTCAGGTTATTACCCCTTCTGTAAGTAATCCTGGGCTTCAAACCAAGTTTTTCTAAGAGGTATTCATCATTAGTAATAAAGTACCAGTTTTTGTAAAGGATCAATTCTATTGCTTTTGAGTCCAAACTAAAACTGGTGATAAAATTACTACCTGTCTTGCCACAGTTGCCTTGTAGGCACAAAATGGGCATAGTGTCATCCGCTACGTTGTTTGAGCTCAAACTTGGTGTGCCCACTATAATAGTGCTTTGGCCCTGTATAATAATACTTTGACCCTGTGATAGAAGTGGTAAGAAAAAACCTAAACCTCTTTTCTTAGTTACCTCTTCGGAAATTTGGTTAAATAATGAGACTGGGTACCCCCTGTTAGTGAACATTTTCTTAAGAAGTTCACATTCATCCAGAAACAACTTTTCATTGCTACACATTCTCAAAGCACGTATTAATTGTCCTTTAATAATGGCTTTCTTTTGTTTGAAAGGATGACTACTTTTAAAATGTAACAAGGCGTTGCAGTAAGTGGGCTTTCTATATATGTTGGAAAAAAATAGCCCTTTCTCGCAATCCTTAGACAATTTAACATCCAAGTAGTCAATACTAGTTTCAGAGAATTTGGATGTGAATTTTAAAAATTCAGTAGTACTATTAATGAATGTTAGAAAATTTTCAGCCTGTGTATTATTGCCTTCAAACAGTATAAAAATGTCATCCAAATACCTAGTGTAGAATTTAGTAAAGCCCATTAATTCATTGTTGTTAAACAAGTAATGTTTCTCCCAATATGCCATAAACAAATTTGCGACGCAAGCGCCACATGGGGACCCCATCGCTACGCCTTGGTTTTGCTTGTACACTTTCCTATTAAAGATGAAAAAATTGGAAGTTAGTATAATGTCCAATAATTGGGAAATAGTGTCAATTTCTTGCTTGGGCACTTCAAGGTCAATTAACAGGAGGGAAATCCATTCGATTGCCTCAGTGTGTGGTATTGATGTATAAAGATCTATCACATCAATAGTTAGTAAGTTCAATGTTTCTTTGAATTCAATGTTCTGTATTTTTTCAAGAAAGGACCATGAATCTTTACAAATTTGAGTGAAATGTATCAAATATTTACTCAAAATATGGTCCACCAGTTGTGCACAAGGGTATGTAGAAGAAATGCGGCTGTCTATAAGAGCTCGGAAAGGTGGGTTATGTAGGTCTTTGTGCATCTTGGGAATGCCAAAAACAACAGGTGTTTTTGGCATAATGATGTCAATGTAATTATACGTGTCTGTGTTTATATTCCCATTAATGTGCAAGTCCCTAAAATAACTTCTATTCCTACAATATGAGGTGTTCATTTCATTCAATGATGAGGGACAGTATGCAATTCCTTCCAAGATGTTTTCCATTTTCTCAATATATTTATAATTGTCAAGAATGACCAAACCACCACCTTTGTCTGGTTTTAAAACCCTAACTGGGGCTTTACTAAGTGCATCTAAAGCGCTCAGTTGCTCCTGTGTGACATTATATTCCAAGTTCTCTTTGTACAAAGGTCTAGTACATGACAAATGTCTAAAGTCCAGCTCACAAATCTTTTCAAACAAAAATAACCCCGTGTGCAGGGGGGGGTTAAAAGAACTAGTTAGTTTTAAGTTGTTACTGCCCATATCCGTGTTGTCATACAATAACTTTAAATTTAGTTTTCTTACAAAACACTTTAAGTCAATAAGTGTCCTTACTAGGTTACATCTTGACGATGGTACAAAAGAGTAACCAAAAGCTAAAAGTTCTATCAAGCTAGGAACCACCTCAAAGGTGGAAAAATTGTATATTATAAAGTCACCTTTAAAGTTCCTCAAAATTTTTAGAACGCCAAGTTGGTTGTTAGGCTGGGCTTCCAAATTTAAGCTCGATTGTTCCAGTTCTTCTTCTGGAATGGGCGGGTCTTCGCTTTCCCTAAAAAATGGTCACCGGGGTGGTTTTGCCCTTGGTTGCCATTGTTGTTGTATTGGTTACTCCTTGTATTATGAATTTTAGGCCGAGTACTTTGCCCCACTTGGTTGGAAGCACCGCTGTTACACATATGATCATGTGTCTCCTCTTCTTGTTCCTCCGAGGAACAAGGTATGTTACTGCTGTCATCCACCAAGTTGCTTTGGGATGTAGTAGAAGTGACCAGCAACTTGGGGTATGCAGTGTTGTTGAGATAGCTCTGTCTATCTCTGGCCAATTTCTTGTTTTTATTTCCTTTATATTTTTCCAGTAGGCCATCTATGCTTGTGAAAATTCTAGAGTAATCATATTTGTACCTGTCAAAGTACAAATTTTCTTTCAAATTGGTGTCCAAACTGTTGACTTCCTCGATCAATAGTGTTATTTGAATATTATAATGCTTTATTATTAACTCTAAGAGTTGGCTCCCCTGGTTTTCAAAAAATAACAACAAGTCCTTGCAAAAATCAGTGCTGTTAAACAAGTTTGTAGGGCAAAAAGTGGAGCGTAAACCTTTTGGGATAATTTTTTCTTTCAAGCACTGCTGGAAATAAACAACTTCAAGTTGCAATTTTTTTAATTTCAATAATTTCAAGTCAAGAGTTTTTAGTGCTGTTGAAACGTTAATTTCATTATTGGATGATTCAACTGACCCCCTAGCCGGTTGCCCCTGATCTGCATTGAACTGTAAGTTATTTGTATTGTGGATCCATACACCGCAGTTCGGAACACCTATAAGCCCTGGAGGCATCGGTAATGTTGAATTTGTCAGTACCACGCCGTTACTTGGAGCAGCCAGTCTATTTAACTGTCCCTCACCTGAAAGGTGTGTGCCTATTTGGCTGTTGGTACGTTGCCCTGGTGTAATCAAAGAAATGCTCCCTTCGGAGCTCGTACCAGGTAGAGTGCCCAAAGAATTCATTTGAGTTGAGCAAGATGTGGTTAACTGACCTGGTACACCAAAAGTGTTTGTCCTGATATTGTCGTTAACCCTCTTGTCAAGTGCATCAAGCTTGTTACAAAAGGTGTCCATTTTGGTATTAAGTGCACAAACTAGTGCCGCTAACTCACTTGTTCCTTCGTTGCTATTAACGTTCCTTAAAGTGTTAAAGATAACCGGGCTTACCGGACTTGTCGGGCTGCCGCTTGCCATACCAATGCAGAAAACACCACAAAGAAAACCAGTAAACAAACACACAAAGCAAAAGCCCAAAAGTAGTAAGTCCAAACGCCAAGAAATTACGTGGCGAAAATAATCAAGTTGTAGCAGCTTGAAACTCTACTGTATATAACCAATCTGTAAACCAGAGTAAGTCGAGAAGACCAGGCAACAAAACGTAAAAAATCCCTTTGTCAATGTGCTTAGCTAGTGCATTGACTTTATTGTGTTTCCTTATAGCGTAAGAGTGTTCGTATACCCTGTCACGTAATCTCCTATCAGATTTGCCCACATAAAACGATGGACAACAAGTGCAGGTAGCTAAATACACTATGGACCTCGACTCACAGTTTAATTTGTGTTTAATGTTATACCTCTTGTCACGTATTGTGAAGGAGCTAGATGCCCTAACTAAGTGACAGTAGTTACAATTGCCGCACTGAAAACAACCCTTGATCTTTGATGACCAATCTGGTCCAATGGGTCTTTCTAAAATTGTTTTCAGGTTATTACCCCTTCTGTAAGTAATCCTGGGCTTCAAACCAAGTTTTTCCAAGAGGTATTCATCATTAGTAATAAAGTACCAGTTTTTGTAAAGGATCAATTCTATTGCTTTTGAGTCCAAACTAAAACTGGTGATAAAATTACTACCTGTCTTGCCACAGTTGCCTTGTAGGCACAAAATGGGCATAGTGTCATCCGCTACGTTGTTTGAGCTCAAACTTGGTGTGCCCACTATAATAGTGCTTTGGCCCTGTATAATAATACTTTGACCCTGTGATAGAAGTGGTAAGAAAAAACCTAAACCTCTTTTCTTAGTTACCTCTTCGGAAATTTGGTTAAATAATGAGACTGGGTACCCCCTGTTAGTGAACTTTTCTTAAGAAGTTCACATTCATCCAGAAACAACTTTTCATTGCTACACATTCTCGAAGCATTAATTGTCCTTTAATAATGGCTTTCTTTTGTTTGAAAGGATGACTACTTTTAAAATGTAACAAGGCGTTGCAGTAAGTGGGCTTTCTATATATGTTGGAAAAAAATAGCCCTTTCTCGCAATCCTTAGACAATTTAACATCCAAGTAGTCAATACTAGTTTCAGAGAATTTGGATGTGAATTTTAAAAATTCAGTAGTACTATTAATGAATGTTAGAAAATTTTCAGCCTGTGTATTATTGCCTTCAAACAGTATAAAAATGTCATCCAAATACCTAGTGTAGAATTTAGTAAAGCCCATTAATTCATTGTTGTTAAACAAGTAATGTTTCTCCCAATATGCCATAAACAAATTTGCGACGCAAGCGCCACATGGGGACCCCATCGCCACGCCTTGGTTTTGCTTGTACACTTTCCTATTAAAGATGAAAAATTGGAAGTTAGTATAATGTCCAATAATTGGGAAATAGTGTCAATTTCTTGCTTGGGCACTTCAAGGTCAATTAACAGGTAGTAAATGCAGTCGATTGCCTCAGTGTGTGGTATTGATGTATAAAGATCTATCACATCAATAGTTAGTAAGTTCAATGTTTCTTTGAATTCAATGTTCTGTATTTTTTCAAGAAAGGACCATGAATCTTTACAAATTTGAGTGAAATGTATCAAATATTTACTCAAAATATGGTCCACCAGTTGTGCACAAGGGTATGTAGAAGAAATGCGGCTGTCTATAAGAGCTCGGAAAGGTGGGTTATGTAGGTCTTTGTGCATCTTAGAATGCCAAAACAACAGGTGTTTTTGGCATAATGATGTCAATGTAATTATATGTGTCTGTGTTTATATTCCCATTAATGTGCAAGTCCCTAAAATAACTTCTATTCCTACAATATGAGGTGTTCATTTCATTCAATGATGAGGGACAGTATGCAATTCCTTCCAAGATGTTTTCCATTTTCTCAATATATTTATAATTGTCAAGAATGACCAAACCACCACCTTTGTCTGGTTTTAAAACCCTAACTGGGGCTTTAATTCCAGAAGAAGAACTGGAACAATCGAGCTTAAATTTGGAAGCCCAGCCTAACAACCAACTTGGCGTTCTAAAAATTTTGAGGAACTTTAAAGGTGACTTTATAATATACAATTTTTCCACCTTTGAGGTGGTTCCTAGCTTGATAGAACTTTTAGCTTTTGGTTACTCTTTTGTACCATCGTCAAGATGTAACCTAGTAAGGACACTTATTGACTTAAAGTGTTTTGTAAGAAAACTAAATTTAAAGTTATTGTATGACAACACGGATATGGGCAGTAACAACTTAAAACTAACTAGTTCTTTTAACCCCCCCCTGCACACGGGGTTATTTTTGTTTGAAAAGATTTGTGAGCTGGACTTTAGACATTTGTCATGTACTAGACCTTTGTACAAAGAGAACTTGGAATATAATGTCACACAGGAGCAACTGAGCTTTAGATGCACTTAGTAAAGCCCCAGTTAGGGTTTTAAAACCAGACAAAGGTGGTGGTTTGGTCATTCTTGACAATTATAAATATATTGAGAAAATGGAAAACATCTTGGAAGGAATTGCATACTGTCCCTCATCATTGAATGAAATGAACACCTCATATTGTAGGAATAGAAGTTATTTTAGGGACTTGCACATTAATGGGAATATAAACACAGACACGTATAATTACATTGACATCATTATGCCAAAAACACCTGTTGTTTTTGGCATTCCCAAGATGCACAAAGACCTACATAACCCACCTTTCCGAGCTCTTATAGACAGCCGCATTTCTTCTACATACCCTTGTGCACAACTGGTGGACCATATTTTGAGTAAATATTTGATACATTTCACTCAAATTTGTAAAGATTCATGGTCCTTTCTTGAAAAAATACAGAACATTGAATTCAAAGAAACATTGAACTTACTAACTATTGATGTGATAGATCTTTATACATCAATACCACACACTGAGGCAATCGAATGGATTTCCCTCCTGTTAATTGACCTTGAAGTGCCCAAGCAAGAAATTGACACTATTTCCCAATTATTGGACATTATACTAACTTCCAATTTTTTCATCTTTAATAGGAAAGTGTACAAGCAAAACCAAGAGCGATGGGGTCCCCATGTGGCGCTTATGCAAATTTGTTTATGGCATATTGGGAGAAACATTACTTGTTTAACAACAATGAATTAATTGACTTTACTAAATTCTACACTAGGTATTTGGATGACATTTTATACTGTTTGAAGGCAATAATACACAGGCTGAAAATTTTCTAACATTCATTAATAGTACTACTGAATTTTTAAAATTCACATCCAAATTCTCTGAAACTAGTATTGACTACTTGGATGTTAAATTGTCTAAGGATTGCGAGAAAGGGCTATTTTTTTCCAACATATATAGAAAGCCCACTTACTGCAACGCCTTGTTACATTTTAAAAGTAGTCATCCTTTCAAACAAAAGAAAGCCATTATTAAAGGACAATTAATACGTGCTTCGAGAATGTGTAGCAATGAAAAGTTGTTTCTGGATGAATGTGAACTTCTTAAGAAAATGTTCACTAACAGGGGGTACCCAGTCTCATTATTTAACCAAATTTCCGAAGAGGTAACTAAGAAAAGAGGTTTAGGTTTTTTCTTACCACTTCTATCACAGGGTCAAAGTATTATTATACAGGGCCAAAGCACTATTATAGTGGGCACACCAAGTTTGAGCTCAAACAACGTAGCGGATGACACTATGCCCATTTTGTGCCTACAAGGCAACTGTGGCAAGACAGGTAGTAATTTTATCACCAGTTTTAGTTTGGACTCAAAAGCAATAGAATTGATCCTTTACAAAAACTGGTACTTTATTACTAATGATGAATACCTCTTGGAAAAACTTGGTTTGAAGCCCATGATTACTTACAGAAGGGGTAATAACCTGAAAACAATTTTAGAAAGACCCATTGGACCAGATTGGTCATCAAAGATCAAGGGTTGTTTTCAGTGCATTGTAACTACTGTCACTTAGTTAGGCATCTAGCTCCTTCACAATACGTGACAAGAGGTATAACATTAAACACAAATTAAACTGTGAGTGGAGGTCCATAGTGTATTTAGCTACCTGCACTCGTTGTCCATCGTTTTATGGCAAATCTGATAGGAGATTACGTGACAAGGTATAACACTACGCTATAAGGAAACACAATAAAGTCAATGCACTAGCTAAGCACATTGACAAAGGGATTTTTTACGTTTTGTTGCCTGGTCTTCTCGACTTACTCTGGTTTACAGATTGGTTATATACAGTAGAGTTTCAAGCTGCTACAACTTGATTATTTTCGCCACATAATTTCTTGGCGGTTGGACTTACTACTTTTGGGCTTCTGCTTTGTGTGTTTGTTTACTGGTTTTCTTCGTGGTGTTTTCTGCATTGGTATGGCAAGTGGCAGCCCGACAAGTCCGGTAAGCCCGGTTATCTTTAACACTTTAAGGAACGTTAATAGCAACGAAGGAACAAGTGAGTTAGCGGCACTAGTTTGTGCACTTAATACCAAAATGGACACCTTTTGTAACAAGCTTGATGCACTTGACAAGAGGGTTAACGACAATATCAGGACAAACACTTTTGGTGTACCAGGTCAGTTAACCACATCTTGCTCAACTCAAATGAATTCTTTGGGCACTCTACCTGGTACGAGCTCGAAGGAGCATTTCTTTGATTACACCAGGGCAACGCATCAACAGCCAATAGGCACACACCTTTCAGGTGAGGGACAGTTAAATAGACTGGCTGCTCCAAGTAACGGCGTGGTACTGACAAATTCAACATTACCGATGCCTCCAGGGCTTATAGGTGTTCAATCTGTGTATGGATCCACAATACAAATAACTTACAGTTCAATGCAGATCAGGGGCAACCGGCTAGGGGGTCAGTTGAATCATCCAATAATGAAATTAACGTTTCAACAGCACTAAAAACTCTTGACTTGAAATTATTGAAATTAAAAAAATTGCAACTTGAAGTTGTTTATTTCCAGCAGTGCTTGAAAGAAAAAATTATCCCAAAAGGTTTACGCTCCACTTTTTGCCCTACAAACTTGTTTAACAGCACTGATTTTTGCAAGGACTTGTTGTTATTTTTTGAAAACCAGGGGAGCCAACTCTTAGAGTTAATAATAAAGCATTATAATATTCAAATAACACTATTGATCGAGGAAGTCAACAGTTTGGACACCAATTTGAAAGAAAATTTGTACTTTGACAGGTACAAATATGATTACTCTAGAATTTTCACAAGCATAGATGGCCTACTGGAAAAATATAAAGGAAATAAAAACAAGAAATTGGCCAGAGATAGACAGAGCTATCTCAACAACACTGCATACCCCAAGTTGCTGGTCACTTCTACTACATCCCAAAGCAACTTGGTGGATGACAGCAGTAACATACCTTGTTCCTCGGAGGAACAAGAAGAGGAGACACATGATCATATGTGTAACAGCGGTGCTTCCAACCAAGTGGGGCAAAGTACTCGGCCGAAAATTCATAATACAAGGAGTAACCAATACAACAACAATGGCAACCAAGGGCAAACCACCCGTGACCATTTTTAGGAAAGCGACCCCATTCCAGAAGAAGAACTGGAACAATCGAGCTTAAATTTGGAAGCCCAGCCTAACAACCAACTTGGCGTTCTAAAAATTTTGAGGAACTTTAAAGGTGACTTTATAATATACAATTTTTCCACCTTTGAGGTGGTTCCTAGCTTGATAGAACTTTTAGCTTTTGGTTACTCTTTTGTACCATCATCAAGATGTAACCTAGTAAGGACACTTATTGACTTAAAGTGTTTTGTAAGAAAACTAAATTTAAAGTTATTGTATGACAACATGGATATGGGCAGTAACAACTTAAAACTAACTAGTTCTTTTAACCCCCCCCTGCACACGGGGTTATTTTTGTTTGAAAAGATTTGTGAGCTGGACTTTAGACATTTGTCATGTACTAGACCTTTGTACAAAGAGAACTTGGAATATAATGTCACACAGGAGCAACTGAGCGCTTTAGATGCACTTAGTAAAGCCCCAGTTAGGGTTTTAAAACCAGACAAAGGTGGTGGTTTGGTCATTCTTGACAATTATAAATATATTGAGAAAATGGAAAACATCTTGGAAGGAATTGCATACTGTCCCTCATCATTGAATGAAATGAACACCTCATATTGTAGGAATAGAAGTTATTTTAGGGACTTGCACATTAATGGGAATATAAACACAGACACGTATAATTACATTGACATCATTATGCCAAAACACCTGTTGTTTTTGGCATTCCCAAGATGCACAAAGACCTACATAACCCACCTTTCCGAGCTCTTATAGACAGCCGCATTTCTTCTACATACCCTTGTGCACAACTGGTGGACCATATTTTGAGTAAATATTTGATACATTTCACTCAAATTTGTAAAGATTCATGGTCCTTTCTTGAAAAAATACAGAACATTGAATTCAAAGAAACATTGAACTTACTAACTATTGATGTGATAGATCTTTATACATCAATACCACACACTGAGGCAATCGAATGGATTTCCCTCCTGTTAATTGACCTTGAAGTGCCCAAGCAAGAAATTGACACTATTTCCCAATTATTGGACATTATACTAACTTCCAATTTTTTCATCTTTAATAGGAAAGTGTACAAGCAAAACCAAGGCGTAGCGATGGGGTCCCCATGTGGCGCTTATGCCGCAAATTTGTTTATGGCATATTGGGAGAAACATTACTTGTTTAACAACAATGAATTAATGGGCTTTACTAAATTCTACACTAGGTATTTGGATGACATTTTTATACTGTTTGAAGGCAATAATACACAGGCTGAAAATTTTCTAACATTCATTAATAGTACTACTGAATTTTTAAAATTCACATCCAAATTCTCTGAAACTAGTATTGACTACTTGGATGTTAAATTGTCTAAGGATTGCGAGAAAGGGCTATTTTTTTCCAACATATATAGAAAGCCCACTTACTGCAACGCCTTGTTACATTTTAAAAGTAGTCATCCTTTCAAACAAAAGAAAGCCATTATTAAAGGACAATTAATACGTGCTTCGAGAATGTGTAGCAATGAAAAGTTGTTTCTGGATGAATGTGAACTTCTTAAGAAAATGTTCACTAACAGGGGGTACCCAGTCTCATTATTTAACCAAATTTCCGAAGAGGTAACTAAGAAAAGAGGTTTAGGTTTTTTCTTACCACTTCTATCACAGGGTCAAAGTATTATTATACAGGGCCAAAGCACTATTATAGTGGGCACACCAAGTTTGAGCTCAAACAACGTAGCGGATGACACTATGCCCATTTTGTGCCTACAAGGCAACTGTGGCAAGACAGGTAGTAATTTTATCACCAGTTTTAGTTTGGACTCAAAAGCAATAGAATTGATCCTTTACAAAAACTGGTACTTTATTACTAATGATGAATACCTCTTGGAAAAACTTGGTTTAAAGCCCAGGATTACTTACAGAAGGGGTAATAACCTGAAAACAATTTTAGAAAGACCCATTGGACCAGATTGGTCATCAAAGATCAAGGGTTGTTTTCAGTGCGGCAATTGTAACTACTGTCACTTAGTTAGGGCATCTAGCTCCTTCACAATACGTGACAAGAGGTATAACATTAAACACAAATTAAACTGTGAGTCGAGGTCCATAGTGTATTTAGCTACCTGCACTTGTTGTCCATCGTTTTATGTGGGCAAATCTGATAGGAGATTACGTGACAGGGTATACGAACACTCTTACGCTATAAGGAAACACAATAAAGTCAATGCACTAGCTAAGCACATTGACAAAGGGATTTTTTACGTTTTGTTGCCTGGTCTTCTCGACTTACTCTGGTTTACAGATTGGTTATATACAGTAGAGTTTCAAGCTGCTACAACTTGATTATTTTCGCCACGTAATTTCTTGGTGGTTGGACTTACTACTTTTGGGCTTCTGCTTTGTGTGTTTGTTAAAAAGTAGTAAATGTGACAGAGGTTCACCTGACACAATAATTTAAATCAGTGAATGTGAAAGGCTATAAACACTGCAAACAGTCCAAAGATGCATCTTGTAACATACATTTAAATTGTGCTATTAAAATAATCTGTCATTCCTATG
>NC_056740.1:108390117-108505117 GCF_019279795.1 Protopterus annectens | reverse complement strand
TCCCACTATCACTAATAAAGCATCACTGAACATATCTGAACAATACTCTCTTGTTATTCTCAATATATTTATGTAACACATACTCATACATTCGTTTTACATATCTTATCCTAACAGAGATATTATATGTCATAATATTGTAATGTATAAGTGCAGATTAGAATCTTGATTTGATTCCATCCAGTAAAGCACTACTCATTTTATTCTGAGCACACTGATTGGAAATTTTAACTCTTTTGTTTTCCATTCTAAATGCTTTATTTGTCTTTCCTGTATTGTTTAAAAGGTAACTAAAATTAAAATTAAACCAAGAAGAAATTTTGCAGTGTGGAAGGTGTGATGTTCACTTCCTAAATTATGCACTTAGTTCACTTAATAAAAATCAAACTGTAAAATATAACTATAAAATACGTGCTACAAAATAATCAAATAGAAAATAGTAGGTAGTCCACAGCTGCGTTAAAAATGGAATCTCCTTTATTGAAATGCACAAACAAGTGACCCTAGTTGAGTATAATGAAAAGCATCAAAAATATTTATTATATATAATCAGGTTGTTTGGAGCAAGGGAGTAGTTACAGAGGGTGGTTCTGTTCAGACTAATAAAAGCATTAAAATCTTTAGCCAGGTCCCCCTTCTCCATTAACACCATAGTGTAATCAAGATTTTGCTGGGATTCATGAAGCATGCGCCAGGCGCAGGCATAGCATAGGTGGTATAATGCCAAATATGGCCGCCGAGCGATTCAGGTACGATCCAATTCCACGTGCACTACCAGCGTACGCCACATCTGCACAGCTCTCAGTGTAGGTATGCTAATCACCCCATGTGCAGTACTGCAGCATGCAAATGAAGGTACATAGTGATTCATGAAGTGATGTAGACGTAGCGTAAGCCTACAAAATGTAAACAAAAAAAAAAAATGGTTTACATTTTGCCAAACAGAACATCGGAGCCATGAAAGCAGACCAGACTCATGTATTACAAAGTTGACATATGCCAATGGCTAAATATACAGCCAATGGCATAAGAAAAGATGCACAACACATAAAAAATAGCATTTAATGTCATGGCCACAGTAACGCAAAGTACAACAGCAGGGCATGTGTGCGCAAATGGGAACACAAGGAAAATATATACAAATGTCATAAAATAGCAATGTAACACAAATCATGATTTCACCATAATATTCAATGGTATGCATGCTACACCACAACCAAGCTGCAAGGGTTGCTAAGGGCCTGTGACAGTGTTTGGCACGGTAACTATGAATTAGTAGTCAATGCCATGCAAATGAGGCAAGTAATAGTGAATCGCAAACATCCCGCCAGCCTAAGGATGTACCATACGGCGCAGCACTACAACACCGAGGAGTGGTCTGGAGGAATACATGACATCAGCAGTGGGGTGTGCCACTGCAGCTGTAAGCACATTGGAGCAATGCAAATCCGGGCTGCCCATTGCTAAGCAAAGCCGCAGGACAGGGGTGTGGATGCAGGTATAGCTTTGCTTAGCTGAGAGCACACATGGTGCCCAAAAGCGCATGTGTACGTGGATGAAAACATGCCCGAAACCCGGTAAGCGGACGCACGCACTGCGCACCACAGCCCAAAAAGGAAGTTTAGGGGAAGACAATAAGGAAATGCCGCAGTAGGGTAATTGGAGTACAACTGAGCAATTAACACCTATTAACTCACAGTGGGCCATTGACTGGAGCTAACAAGGCTGCTAGCAGCAACCTGCAGAACAGGATAGGGGAGGTGTTGGATTGCAAAGAAAAGAGAACTGTAACCACAGAGCAAAGCAAACCTGCAGTAGATTGGCTATAGAACACATTTTGCAAGACAATCCTGGTTTGGGAAAGTACAAAACAAGAAAGCAGGCTGCTGGATGCATGCCAGACAATGGGAGGGGAATTGTTAAGAAAAGTTAAGGCAAGGGCAAGAGGTAATCCATGGCAGCTAAATGTAATTCAACACCAAAGGCAGCACAATAGCAGTACCTGTGGTAAAACACAAGATACCCTGCAGCTCTGAATGTACATACACACCCTATGATATCATCAGTGTTGAAAGCACAATAGTATAAAGTGTGAAGGCACCTCACACACACTTGTGTATTCCAAAACACTGCACCATCGGTGTAAACAGACAGGGAACTTTTACAATGTACTTGTTGGGAGCTGCCATAGCTGTGATTCATCAGCATGTGTTGGAGACTGAAGGTGTTGTGGAGGATGATGCTGACAACCACCTCAGGCCCCGGAGGAGGAGAAGAGTGTTCAGACCAAGGGTAACCTACCAGGGGCTACATGATCTGGAGATAGTAGAGCATTACAGGGTGGACAGGGACATCATATAGCAAATAGTTGAGCTCTGCCAGCCACGCCTGAGATCCAGAAACAACAGAGGGGAACCCATCCCATTGGACATGAAGGTATGTGTAAGCTTGAGAATATTAGCCACAGGTACCTTTCAAAGGCCAACTGGAGATATCATGGGGATCTCACAGGCATCAGCATCCAGGGTACTCCACCAGTTCCTGGATGCCATGTTACCACATGCCAGTGAGCATATATACTTCCCCTGAACTCAGGAGGACTTGGCCAGCAATATGCATCTGTTCCACCATGTGGCACGCTACCCGGAGGTACTGGGTGCAATAGACTGCACGCACATACATATCAAGTCACCACCAGGTGAGCATGGTAGGCGCTACATAAACCGCAAGGGATACCACTCCATCAACTGCTAGGTCATGTGCAATGCCCAGGGCATTATCACGGATGTGTGTGCTGGCAGCCCTGGAAGCTACCATGACTCCCACATCTGGCATGCCTCACAGCTGTATCAGGTATTTGTCAGGGGGGACATCCCATATGGCCACCTTGTGGGGGATGCTGGCTATGCACTGGAGCCATGGATGATGACTCCCATCAGAAATGCACACACACCCATGCAAGAACGCCATAATGAGGCACACGCACAAAGCAGAATCATCATAGTGCGTGTGTTTGGGATACTGAAATCACGGTTCCGTTGCTTGGACATATCTGGTGGAGCCTTGCAGTACTCTCCAGGCATGTGTGCCCACATCTTTATAGTATGTGCCATGCTACATAATATGATCCTGCGGAAACAGCTGCAACAGGGACATAATGGTGAAGGGCCTCACAGCCCACCACAATTGCCAAGGCCATCACAGGCACAGAGGGATTCAGACCACGAACACCCTGTGCCAGCCCCAGTAGGCAGATGGAGGCCTGCCCAATATGCCCACACCTTGGCAAAGAGGGAACTGACAGTGTAGGCCCCTATGGACTGACACACTTCTCCACCTGCCTACACAGTAAAACGGATGGCACACACACACACGACCACCTGCAAATTGTAATGTATAGGTGGCCTACTGTGTGAATCCTATATAGGCAGCCCTCAACAATTGCAAACACAACAGCTATTGGAACAAGGAAAGTTAACACTTGAATAGTAAATAAAGCTAACAGCATATGTTGATACTGTATGTATAGGTTCCTAGGTGCATCAGTAGGTACATGCCCGATTGTCAGAGGCCATTCATCATCCTAGGCAAAATGTGTCTGCTATCACCACGCCATCGATTAACCAACTGTCCCTCTGTGGGGCAGAGCCAACTACGGGATCCATGTGTGTAACCACTGTTCCCCACCTACTCTGCATGGATTCCCCGGTGTGTTAATGAGGGCCTCCATATAATGTAATCAGGGATGTAGTGCCAAAGCATGGGGAGTACCCATGACAGGTATCTGCCACCCCAGCATTCTCCAGTTATGGTTGTGTCAAGGTGTAGCACATTACAGTGTGTGGCTCACTGTGACATAGATTCCCAGTGCTGGAGCACATCCATTAAACATCACTTGGACATACCATTAAAAGGTATCATCCATATGTAAACTAACTGAGTTACACATTTGATTGCAGTATGAAGGAACACCCATAGTACAGTCCACATACAAAACACCATAACACTTGTACAAATCCCAGATGACCAAGTGGTAAAGCCACTGACTGTGTCGTGCATGTTCCCGGTTCCACGTCCTGCAAGGTCCGTTACGTAATCCCGATGGCACGAATAATGGATGTTGGATGGAGGTCATTAGAGCATGTTTAAGCACATGTTAGCGGGTTTATGTGGCAGCAAGTGATGGTAAGCATCGTTTAAACATGACTACACGGATATGCGTAAAACAGGTCAAAGCTTTGCTGAATTCCGCACAGATCATGGTCAAAGATGTCCAGAACAGGTGAAACCAGCATTATTCACCCTTGTACTAATAGTGCCTGCTCTGAGAGGTAAAACAACCACTGCCAGGAGTGGAACACGCAACCATGTACACAATCACCTACCACTAAGCTACCCAAGATGTACCAACGGCAGGTGTGTATTGTGACAGGTTAAAACACAAAAGGGCAGAGTTCAGGAAACAGTATATACCGCCATGTACCCAAAGAAAGGTGTGTTCACCCTCTCTCTCTCTCTCTCCCTGTCTACATATATATATAAATAATAGGGATAGAAAGGGTGATAGAGAGATGTATGTCGATATATATGGACAGGTTAATGACTTGTACACAACCATGGAGGTACAAATAAATAGGATACTGCCAACTACTGAATGCTTTACATACCGACACGTGTAATCACGACGCTTAAAGACCAAAAGACCACAGTACCGGAACACTATAACCACGAGTAATATTATCACGATGTTAAGGGACATTTAGTTATTGCTGCTGGTGCTGCGGTCCAGGTAGGTACTGTGTTTAAGTGTGGTTCCGATTGCTGTAGTGTGTGTAAGTGCATGTTGAGAGTGCGGTGTGTGTTTCCATGGGACTGTAATGTGTGTGTGTGTGTGTGTGTGTGTGTGTGTGTGTGTGTGTGTGTGTGTGTGTGTGTGTGTGTGTGTGTGTGTGTGTGTGTGTGTGTGTGTGTGTTTGCATTGTGTGTCTGTTCGTGCTAACTCGGAGGTAGATTATTACAGTAGTTGTGGTCATAGCCGTCCTTAGACATACGGTTACCACCTGTCCCCACTTTGAGAGGGACAGTCCCTCTTTGGGCAGTTGTGTCCTGACAACAAATATTAAAAAGGGCCAATGTACCGAGATTGTAGGACATAATGATGTCCCATATATTATGTAATAGTTGCATTAAATAGTTATTCCTGTATCTAAAATACGTAAATTGTACAAGAAACATAATAAGCAACTAAAGTGCTACAAGAATAAGGTTTTATTTAGGACAAAAGTAAGTTCTATCCTTTGTACTGACAGTGGGTATGTGTCGGCCTCTAAACCCCAATGTGTGTCCTCCAAATGTCCCACTATGGCCATTTGAAAAGGTGGCAACCCAAGCCAAAGAGGTTCAGTCACCAACACTATTGCAATGAATGCAAATATCTGTGACAGAAATACACGAGACAGCTTTCATGTAGCAACATTTCATTACATATCAATGTATTTCGGAGGGATTGAAGGATCAACATCACCTGCATGCTATATAGGAACCAATTAACAATGGCTTAATGAATAAGCCTGCAATAACCATAGTATTAGTCTACTAAATGACAGGTCTTCAATTAGGGAAGGAGCCCCCACACACATATGGAATATGTATAAATGCAGTCCCCACAAACTGTTATCCGCTATGTACACCCACATACATCTCCCTCACAACCGAAACAATTGCAATACAGACTGTAATAACATCACAAACATCCACTCACTCAATGACATCTGCAGAAGTGTTAACATACCTTGTGAGAGACACACTTGTAATGGCTCCATGTGAAATCGTTGCTGTTGTACAATGGAACAGACGCCGATGTTACAGGTTTTGTTTACAATAGTCTCATATCAGACAGTTGAGATAACAGCTACACTCACATGTAGAACTATATACTCTAGCCGTCACACACAATCCACGGGGGACATGAATTCAAAATATCTGTGTCTCTCCATATAGCAGTTGCAATTCATCACAATAAAACACATCCAGACCATCTCTCTCGAAGGTAGGGCAAAAGGACAACGCCCAAGTGGAGTATTCAATTATACCCCACTGTTGCCATGTAATTGGCCAATCGAGTAGCTACACAGCTGATGTGCATGTACTAATTTACTCCAGAACACCAACTGGTCGCAGGATACACATGTTACAGGTATCTACATATAAAATGATGGCTTGCCATACATTCAAACCGTATGCTCATACCATAGAACCATTTAAAGAGGAAAGGAGTAACACAGATATTATCGTAAACTCGGACCACTAAGAAGGTATGTAGAAGACTCAGTATGTTAGTGTATGTAGTGCCTGTTCTGTATTAATGAAACTGTACGCAATGCATACAGTGGGAAAAGGTATTATGTATTGATGTCTTGTTGAGCATAGTAATGCTTGTAGAAATTGTGTGTACTGCTGTGGGCCACAAGGTAAACACCTCATACACCACAAGGGATGCTACATAAGGGCTTTAAACATAACAATTCCACTCCAGCCGCTGTCGGTGGTAGGGTTTGTCCAACAAGTACGTGCCATAACAGGGGATAGTATATGTTGATATACTGTAACAGTAGGCATATGTATGGGCGTATAATGAGAATAACATGTCTAAGGTGGTCCTGCTGTGCAATTATGCTTTGCATTATGGGATATGGTTTCAAAAATTTGAAATTTGAAATGTACAGTATTGTAGGTAGATATGTCAGATATTTTACATAGCATTACTGTTATATTATGCAAACATAAGGTATGTCTATTGGAATGTACAATACACAATAACAGGATACATATGGCTTGTAGTCACCAGACAGTGTAACAGCATGATAGCTAATTGAAATGGAAGAGCTACTCAATTATCCATGCAGAAAGGACATGTAATAACTTCATAGGTTCATAGTTAGGTACTATGCTGTCTGGCCAAGTCCATTTGTAAGCCCAAATACAGTGTTTTCACTGGCGGCACCTCCCTAGGTTAGTGTCATGTGCCTGTGAACAGCAGAGCCATTTGTTTCCTGCACCTGTGTACAGTACAGCCACTGCAGTGATCCCTGGCGTACATGTCTGTTCCCCATCCACCCATTGAGGTATCTCATGAAGAGTGCTTGTGAGGGTCCCTGCCTGATGTACATAGGAATAATGTTCCAAAGCATGGTGAGTGTCCGTTTCAGGACTGTATCCCCCCAGCACGTGCTACTCATCATTGTGTTTGGGTACATATCCCAGAGCATGTTGCTCTCAGTGGCTTTTGCTCATGTTGCTTATGTGGAACATATCCATCAATATTGTTGTGGACATGGGCCTTGTATGTTCAGCAGAGGTCACCTCTGAGTATGCAGTATGCAAATGAGTACAGTTGGGGTTTCTGTGGTTGTGCTGCATACGTCAACCTTCGGAGGTGAGTAATCCTGTTGGTGTGTTAATGTTGTGGTATTTAAAGTTGTTGCTGTTCCGTAAGGTACACCCCAAATGGGGTGTTGTACCCTTGAACGTGTTTCATAAGTCAGGAGTATAGAGGTACAATGGCAGCCTTTGTTCTGGCTACAAACCCATTACAGATTAGGGTGGCCATGTAGAAGGATATCCACGCCACCTTGGCAATAAGGTTACCAAAGGAGTGGGTGCTATCTACGTGTGTACTAAGATCCCTTATAATGTCTTATGTATGTAGGGGACTACCACTTATGTGATAGTCACTGGGTGATTGTTGTAATCCAAAGGGGATGTCTATGCACCTTGTGGCATGCCGCTTGAGGCCATGTTACCGACACCAGGTATCCGTCACAGTGACACCCTTATGGAGGATGTCTGTATTAGCTGGTGAATCAATCATGGCCCCTAGTTTGCAGTCATCTGGAAACCTATTCAGGGAAAGTCCTTCTGTGCTAGACTGTACCTCAGGGAAGCATATAACGAACATGAGGGGCCCTATGACTGAGGACTGGGGTACACCAATTGTAACTGATGTACAGTAGGAACTATGGTATGCTACCCTCACTGCGTGTGTCCTGTCCGTGAGCCACTTTGCATAACATCTCAAGATGTATGGGTCAATGTGCAGGTGGATGTGTATATTGACAATACCAGAATGGTGAACAGTTTTGAAAGCCAATGAGAGGACAAGGTAGGCTGTGTGGACCTCCTTACCATCATCTACTACCTTGGTAACTGTCTCAAAGGACTCCACCAGGTGTAGGAGCCATGGTGTGGCCCTAACAAGTCCAACCTGGGTGGTATCAAAGGTTTGGAGGCCACCAATGTCTCTGTGAATGACTATCATGATGATGTTCTCCATAGCCTTGCAGAACAGTCTAGTCAGGCGTATAGAGCAATAGTTCCTCTGGTCCATTGTGGCGCCACCTTTGTGGAGTGTGATAACTGTTGCTGTGCACCATTCAGGGTCCACAATGCCTGATACAAGACTATTATTAACTAACCCTGCCTAGCTGTTATTCTCTAATCTATCTGCTACCCACATAACCTAATTTTTTCTACCTTAAATCTTTAAGTAAACAATCTATACTGAAATCTTCACTCTTAATTCCTATCTCAGTCACTACTTAGTACTACTTAGTACTACTTACCATGCTCAAAACCTACCAGATACTGTACTTACATTTCTTTTTGTATACTATGTTGAGCTGAAGATGAATTACTCTATATTAATGCCATCTCCTAATCATTAGCATCATATGTTTATATATTTTTAAGTATATTTTTGTTTTTATATGTATTTTGTGTGTTAATTTTAGTATGTTTTTTTTAGTATGTTTTTGTTTTGGAGCTTTTCTCCCCGGGCCTCCACTGAAAATGGACACGTATCCAGTTGGACTAGCCCGGTCAACAAATGTAAAATAAAATAAAATAAAATAAATAAAATAAAATATTGAATTTGGTGCCCAAGTGGGGAGCCATGTCATTCTGAGGTTTGTGTAAATCGCAGCCTGGGATGTTGGACGGTCACATGGAGTTTGTGTTCCAGTCTTTAGAGAGAGCAGGTTTGAACTGCATAGTTGTGACCGCAGGGACTCTGCATTGTTCCTGTATAGATTTGGGCCCTTTAGGGTGTGAGAGGGGTGTAAAGTTAGCTGCCAGGATGTTGCCAATATCATTCGGTTCTGTAATGTTTCTGCCTGACCATTGTATGTCAGAGCAGATGTGGGTATTGCCATCAACAGTAGTGACATACCTCCATAACGCTTAGTGGTAGTCCTTGGAATGTGTCACAGTAATGTTTATGTAGCTAGTTTTGGAGGATGTGATAAGGGATCCCAGATTCCTACTGAGGCTGACCAGGGAGCTACCCCACCCATGGGAGTGTACCCTACTTTGCAACAGTCTCCTCCTTCTGTCATACAGTATGTCCATAGCAGTGGACCCCCAGAGTGGCGTCCGTTATCTGGTGGGTACCGTCATGGCTCTGTTTGGGATAGCATGATCCATGCAGTCATGTAAGTGCTAATGAAGTGCAGTTGTGAATGTTTCAGCATTTGTAACTATATTGTCCATCTGCACGGGTGTCATGGCATTTACTACTGCTGTCATATGAAGCCTGAAGTTGGCTTTGTAGAAATATTGTACTGTGTTTTCCGTGAAGGGTGTGGTGCCGGAATGTGGATAACAAGGGTGATTAGCATACGTTCGGAACTGACCAACGAGGGGATAACCCCAGGTGTGGAACACCAGTCACACATGTTGGCAATGTCCAGGTCTAGGATATTGTTGGCCTTGGTGGTGGTGTGTATAGGTTGATCCAGCTGATTGGAGTTTATGAATCCCCAAAAGTGTTGGGCTAATGTGTCGGTACATGAGTAGATATCACAGTTAAGTGTGGGGTAGTGTCAGTCTCACATCAGTAGTTCCTGTTTGAACCCTACTTTCCAGTACACAAAGAAATGAGGGCCGTTAACCGTGGGGTATGGTGTGGAATCCATAGCAAGCTACAATTTGTATAGCAGTTCTGGCCACAGTTAGTTGCACTTGGATTACCTCTGATGCATTGTGCTAAGCAACCGGCATGGAGGTGTGTACATCCTTGTGAAATATGGACACACCTCCACCATGGGTGTTCCAGTCCTGGTTATATGACTGAAAGGTGTGGTCTGCATAATAGCCTGTCAGTGCAGGGGTGCTCTCCGGAGCCTAGAAGCAGGTCACAGTCACTGCAGAGATATCAAAGTGGTCCATTATAAGGAGTGCCTCGGCTGAGTGCATTTGAGATGAAGATGTCAAGCATTGAGTAACATTGCCCTCAGGTTTTGCTTGCCTGTACCTGTTCTGGTGGTGAATATGTTATTTGAAATGTGTCTAAAACAGGCAGTATAGGAATAGCAAGAGCCTTAGATGTTATCCATAATCCCAGGGCTGACAGGTGCAGGTCATCTGAGGCAAAGCATTGTGGTTTGTCGACCATGTCATTCAAAGCAGACAGATACTGGATACCCTTGGAATGACACCAGAAGCATAGGCAACTGTTGAAGTGAATAATTCTGTCGTTGTACTGTGTCATCAGTCTGGACTAATGCAGAATGCTTCTCAGGGCTTGGGCGATACCTGCCTGGGCTACAAGATCGGAGAGCTATTGCATGTCCCTGTACATGTAGTCCAGGAAGTTACATCTCAGGGCATTCACACTAACGTGGAGAATGACAGTCATATTGTACCTGTTAAGGAGAGACCTGAGTGCATAGGTTATGTTGTGGATCCTGTTACCTGACAGCCAGATGACAGTGACTATCGCCTTGTGTAGCCTGCTGAGTGGGACATCAGTGTGACCGCCTACAGAGTCACCTATGACTAGTGTGTTGGGTATGTTATAACATCCTATTGGCTGTAGTTGATTGGGCACAAATGAGTCTGTGGGCTATAAGTAATTGGTGTTGTGTTTGGTGATGGGGGCTGCCTCTATTGCCTACACAGAGTAGTATGGAGAGGCTCCGCATATGTTGTAGTCTTACTATGTGTGGCCTGTGGTGGTGGAAATCTAGTGAGACTATGTGATGAGTGGGGTGTGCTGCAAATGTTTAACATCCCCACATGATTGTCAGGTTAAGTCTGAGTTGGAGAGAGCATTACCTCCAGCATGGCTACATATGTGCATCTCCCACAGGCAGTAGTGTTGTATGTTAGGAGGTGAGCATTGGCTGTGTTCATGAGACAATTGCTATATTGCCTCATGTTGCCCATATTCATCATATAGACAGGCAATAACACTGGTAATTGACATTTGGACATGCCTGTATATTCAACCACTTATCACAAGATATGTGAGGTAAGTGTGTACAACAGCTGTTGTACTGTAAGCATGCTGGAAATGTAAGAGCAAACAGTGTTTACCTGTAGGAAATGAGTAGGATTGAGTGCTATAGTAATTAGTAGCTCATGAAGTGCTTACATGTTCTGAACAAGTGCTGAGCATGAATAAGCAATACAGATAGGATGTTGGATAACATAAACTCACTGCCCCTCCAACAGGTACACAATAACATATCCATGAACACTACAGAGCCCCTGTAACGATAAATATGATGGTACAAGGTGCACTCAGGCTGCATGAGACCTGTTCAAATCCCTGGTCGTATAATACACATATGGCAAAACAGTTTGCTCTACACATACACTTCCATGTAAAACATAGGTTCATGGCAGCCTGTGAAAACACTGAATGGATCACACTAACAGTTATCACAACCCACAAAGTGGAGACGCCACTCATAATGGGAGGCACTGCACTATTACCCTGCTGAGTATGGTCGGAAAGTCTATGAACCTTAATCGACGTAGATGTTGTTAGCAGTACAGATGTAGATGACAGTACAGATGAATTCACACTGCATAGCATACCTGTGACAGGTCATAGGACATCATCACACATACTGTGTTCCACCTACACTCAGTATAATACATGTACCTTCGTATGTCACAGGAGTGTTCTACAAGTGGCCTGTTCACAGAAGCAACACTACAAAAGGTGTCTGAGTGGACATGTGCATATCACACTCGAAACTCTCCTTAGCATGGAGAACATCGATATCTGTGCAGTAACAGAAACCTGGTTCAGGGCTCCCGAGAGCACCCCAGCACTACCAGGTTATACCTCATACCATGCTTTTCGGCCCCAAAACTTGGACCGAACCACAAAAGGAGGGGGAGTATCGATATTCATCAAAGATACCCACACCTCCAGGTTGTTGGCAAAGCACGAAGCATCAGAGACTATCCATGTGCAACTAACAGTGGGTAAAACTGCCTTCCAGTTTATAGCCTGCTACAGACCACCCTCCCAAACCCAGAACCCCACTGGCCTTCCTGAGAACACTGGAAATATGAAGGTCTCTCCAAACACCATTATATTGGGCGACTTCAACTATCCAAACATAGACTGGGAGCATTACTCTAGCTCCAGCACCCTAGCCCAAAGGTTCCTAGAATTTATAAAATCAAATGCTATGGAACAACTTGTTACCACTCCCACAAGAGGGGAAAACATACTGGACCTGATCATCACCAACATGGGGACTCTATGCTCCAGACCAGAAGTGTGTCCCTCACTGGTAAGATCAGACCATAAACTAATCTCACTGGATATTCACATCCCGACACCCCCTGCCCAGAAAACCACAGTGAAAAACTTCTCTAAAGCAAATTTTACACTCCTCAAAACTGAGGTGGAATCCTTCAAAGCCCCGGCCTGTGGAAAATACAGCCCAGACCGCAGAATCCTTTATAAACGCATTCTATGAACACCTTCAGGAATGCATGGATCATGCGATCCCAAATAAAACCAAGACCCAATCCTCCAAAGCAGACGTCCTGTCTGGTGGACCCCAACCATAAACAAACTATACAATAGAAGGAGGAAGCTACTAAATGATAAAGCAAAATCCCAAAAGGAAGGCATCACTGATCAGTATTAGCAAAACTACGGGCACACATAAAATTGTCTAAGGCCAGCTTGAGAGAAAATTGCACACGACACTAAGGATAATCACAAGGCTTTCTTTAGTTATGTTAGGAACCTGGGTGGTAATTCCCAGATATGCTCAGAATTAGTCCAAAATGACAAAAATACACCCAACCCACAGACATTGCCAACCTCCTAGCTGACAGGTTCAGCGCAAACTTCTCCCCTCACCACCAAAGGGCAAAGATCTATCCCAGCAGAGTGCTGCCCCTGACATCTCAGATGCTCAGGTAAGAGCCGCCTCTCCAAAGCAAAATACACAGCATCAATGGGACCAGATGGTGTCCCGGGCTGCGTCCTACATGAACTCAAAGAAGAGCTAAACCCAAACATAAAACTACTGTTCAATCTCAGCCTTACTACAGGATATGTGCCCAAAGAGTGGCGTACAGCAACAGTGGTCCTCTCCATAAAGGTGGTGCCTCAACGGATCCTGGAAACTATCGCCCCATAAGCCTGACTAGCTTGGTCTGCAAAGCTATGGAAAGGATCATCATGGACCTCATAAATAAAGATATTGGGGACCTACAAACATTGGATCCTACCCAGTTCGGCTTTGTTAAGGGCAGATCCTGCCTCTTAAACCTGGTTGATTTCTTTGAAACAGTCACCAAGGCCATTGACGAGGGGAAGGTGGCCCACACAGCCTACCTGGACCTCGCAAAGCCTTCGATACAATACCCCACTGGCATTATAGATAAGCTCACCAGCTTAAATATAAACCCCTATGTCACTAGATGGATTGCAAACTGGCTCAAGGACAGAACCCACATGGTTAGAATTGCTGGAGCCATGTCAGACTCCAAACCAGTTACAAGTGGTGTCCCACAAGGCTCAGTCCTGGGACCTCTCTTGTTCGGTATATATATTTCGGAGGTACAGGCCATCATGGAAGGACTGTGGCTGACCAAGTTCGCAGATGACTGCAAACTGGGTGCCATAATCGACTCTCCAGCCGACACAAGCATCCTCCAAAAGGGCCTCATAGAAACAGACAACTGGTACCAGTGCCATGGCCTCAAGCTAAATGCCAAAAGTGTATAGTCATCCCTTGGCAAAACAAAGTGCCCACAAATTACCACATAGGTGGAAATCCATTAAGTACAGAAGAAGTAATTAGGGACCTGGGGACCCAAGTTGATAGCAATCTCTCATTTGACAACCACGTGGCCAAAGTGGTTAGAAAATCATTTTATATAGCCCACCTAATCATGAAGGGATTCACATCTAGATCAGAGGAGGTCATCGTGCCTCTTTACTCATCCTCATCAGGCCCATAATTGGAGTACAATGCCCTTTTGGGATGTACCTTACCAGACACCTGCAGCAACTGGAAAGACCCCAAAAGTACCTCACCAAGAGGATCAAAGGGCTCAAACAGATGCCATATGCTGCCGGTTAAAGAAACTCCAGCTCTACTCAGTGGCATATCGCCTGTTCAGAGGATCTGTGCCTGACGTATAAAGCCATGTCCAACCCGAATTAATGGACATGCTGCACCTCAGAAAGTCCAAATCCCATCGAGCCACGTGCTCGAGAGACTTGAACCTCAGCACTGAAATAAATAGGACATGCTGGAGGGACAGATTCATAACCCAGAGGCTCCCTTCACTCTGGAATAAAATCCCAGTCCAGGTTAGGCAGAGTCCCTCATTGACTCTCTTCAAGAGGAATCTTGATGAGTGGATGGGAGATCGTAGGTTTACCCCGGGTATCACTTCTGTGTCACTGTTAGATAGAGGCACAGTATACTAACCTCGAAAAAGGGCATAGCAAAATAAATTTAAAATGGGTGGCGAAAGCCAAACACATTCTGGCTAGGCTTATAAATGCCCTAGGGCAGATAGTCTAGTATGAACCTATGAACCTATGAACACCAGTGGCAGCTACAGTAAAACAGGGTTAATGTTTTGTACTCCCCCATCATTGTAGCCCATACCACACAGACAAGTGGGAGGCATCTGCATATGTGAGTATGTGAATGGCCATGACCTAGGAGCAATAGCTGACTCAGTGTTGTGGACAACATACAGAATGGGCTTTGTGGGTGAGGTGCGTGACATATGTGCACAATCTGACAGCTGCTTATTGCATTGTCACTGCTATTGTTAATAAACCTGTACCCATTAACTACCACCTAGGCAGCTATCAACATTATGGACACTGTGTGTAAGGAATGGTGCTGTGCAGTTTACCTCCCTGAGCTAGTGACATCACCAGGCCTATTAGGTAGTCATAAGAGGCAACCTAAGTCACGACAGGGTGCCATCCATGAGTATAGAAATCATTGGACAGCCATACTCAGCACTCAAGTGACCAATATCGGGTCACATATCACCTTTAAGGGGTATTGGCCATGCTTGGATGAGTGACACCAGCCTTCACAATCCTTATTTCCACTATGCAGCATGCTGCCTACCCTGCATAAAGACATGTGCAACATTGTGACGTTGGACATGCTACACGTACATATCCTGATCTGAAAGACATATGTCATGGACAGCCACCTTCCTAGTACAAGGATCGCCACATGCTGGACAGATCCCTGTGCCATACATGTTACATAGTCCTGCCATACCATGCAACCCTGTCCAGCAAAGCTGCACATGTCATCTCTGTCATACATGGTGCGATGACCGCATGGTAGATGTATCATTAACTGTCTGGATCAGTAATGTGGCACTGATTCACCTGTCGGTGGGAACATGGCTGTCAGATACAGCTACAAAACCTTACATCCTATACCCATACATGGCCCAGGGCATACACACTACTACATGATCTTGGCAGTACATGCTATAGTTGATAACCATCCCTGCGAATACCATCCGGCTAGCCATTGTCCCATGTGTATCACATGTGCAACACAGGTGATACGTGGCAGGATGTTGAACTGCTGTACAGTGCCGTGTATATGTATATGGCAAAACACATGCATGCAAAGGTTTCCGTACGCATGTCTGCATTGTCACTGCCCATGTCCGTTAAGGCAGTGTATGTGATGATATGTGACATATGCACAGCATCAAGGTCATCAGCATTAATGTGCACACATCCAGGCATGTGCTGATAGGTAAGAGCACCAGTACAGGCAAACAGACATGCCCACATCAAGACAGCATTCACATGGAGTATGAGCAATGTAATGAGGTGACACACATATATGGTGATAATATCCAATCCCCATCGGGTGTTACATGTGTGTGAAACAAACATGTCAGTCGTATCAGTGTCATGACGATTTGCAAAGACAACTGTTCATAAGTACTAAATGTAATACACATGTATGTGCAGCTGTTTCTCTGTGCATCTCTGAGATGCTGTGACCTGTCTCCATCATTATGTCTTCTAGATAATGCCTCGATCACGACTGCCGGTATATAGCCGCTTGGAGGATGATGCCCTCATACCATACCTCCAGGATAACTATGAGGTACTGTTCAGCCATGTGCCACAGCATGCCCAGCAGCGTGACGACCTGTGGCAGGAACTTCGCAGGAGGGTTAATGATGTGAGTGGCCATAACTGCATCTACCAGCAGGTGAGCAGACACTGCACAGACCTGATCCGACATGCAAAACAGTGTGCCGATGCAATCGCCAGGGAACAAGGCAGAACAAGTGGTGGGCCACCAACCCAGCCCCCACTCACACCTACCGAGGAGCTACTGGCCAGCCTGGGGACCCCATCAGAACAGCATCCACAAACTCTAGCTGCCATCGTGGAGGTGGGTGTCTCCCAATCACCGAGCCTGGAGTTGCCTGGTAAGTCACTACTGCACATATAAATATTATATCCCATTTAGTCGCTTGTGTCACTGTACAATATGTAATGTAATATCATATGCAAGGTATGTTTACACGCATGCCGCATACTATAGTATGCTACCCTGCGTATGCACACATGTGCATACTCCATAGTATATGCTATTGTACTGGTGAATGTGTTAACATGCACAGTGCACCCTGTAGCTGTCATACAGTCATGGATAATGATCAAACTGCTGTGTCACCCCTATACAGGTACCTCTGGAGTGCTGCAGAGACAGCAGGCCATTGCAGGTGAGACAGTTATCAGTATCAGGCATGTGAATGCACAGATCTATTCGCCATGTGGCCAGTTAACACATGTACATATAATGTATGGTCCAGTCACGATATACAGGTCGCATCTTTCATCAATCACACTGGCTACCCATGTGCAATATATACAAACCAAATGAAACACCAACATGAAATCACAGTAACTGTCATTGCTAGATGTGTGGACAGCTGTGCATACAACGGTGGAGTCGTTGTTCAATGTAGGAATATGTACTATACATCAGAACAACACATGTGGGGTACGCAAACAGTACTACACAGTGAGCTGGGATATGGGCAGCCCACATTATTCACCATTGTGGAATGTGCCCCTGCAATGAGTGCAGACATTGTGATGTGCCATCTGACATGTCCCAGACATGTAGTGGTCCGGCTGCAACATTGTCACACTATCCCATAAAACATACCCCACATACCAAACATACAAACCTTTGTCTGTATAACCCTGTGGACACTGGAGTATCTGACATCTATGGGTGTATGTCATATGGGACAACACACACATGTGAGATAGATGGCCATCACACACATTTGGCCAACACATGTTCACACATGGCCATGGAGGATGGCCAGAGACATGTAGTAACACACAGTAGATGCGATGTGTATGTGTGTACACCCTGTTGCACATTGTCTACACATGGTCCAACTATAGCCTTTGTTGAATGGTTATATAGTAGATGTGGAACACTGGACATCCTAACAGCCTGTGCACAGCTTGTGGAAGTGTCACTTAATTTGACCACATAAGATGTGTTGAACATCATGACTGTGTCACAGCAGGAAAGTAGTCACCTGTACAACTTCCACATACATACACAGACACCACATCAGGCCAGAGATAGCATACATTTCCCTTGCTGCTGTTGGACATCACTGTCAGCCGTGCACCTCGTGTGTGTGGTACATAAATGTCATGTGAGACATGGTGTATTGACCAGCCTGCCATGTGTGGACACAGTTTCCAGGCAGCTAAGAAATGTTAGCAGTTGTGCAGGGGTGTCATCCGTATGTCTTCCGGTGACCTGTCACACATGACACAGCATGGTTTAGTGTGTATACACCTCAGCGACATGGATCACAATCCACAGTATTTATGTATTGTGTATGCACGCAGTCATAGCTATGCACTGTATGTGTATTCCACACTGTATAGCAATAGAGACACCTCATGATTCCATGCAATGGCACTGTGTCTGTACTTCACACTGTATAGCAATATAGACGCCTCATACTACCCTGCAATGGTCATGCACATCTGCTAAAAGTGCATTCTATTTGTAGGGCATACAGACAACACTGCAATGTGACACCATTACACCGCTGTACATGTATCAGGACACCATTGTGTCAAACATGTATGCATGTCACTGCACACATCAGCAGATTACATGTCATACTACATGTTAATGTCAAGGACATATGCCTCACATCAGCCATGTGTAATGTTAACCTGTGCTGGTCCACATGGTGTATCACAGGGATGCATGCTTACTACCATGATTGTGTGAAATGCATGGCTTCTACTATGACACATGCTTGCTGTTGTGTGAAACTCAGGGATGTATTCTAACTAACACTATTAATGTCTGAGCTGCATGCCATCTGCTATATCACATGCATGCTGCATGCCTTCTGTCATATCACATGCATGGTTGTCTGTGTGTGTATGTGTGTGTGTGTGTGTGTGTGTGTGTGTGTGTGTGTGTGTGTGTGTGTGTGTGTCTGTCTGTGTGTGTGTGTCTGTGTGTGTGTGTCTGTGTGGCTGTGTGTGTGTGTCTGTATGTGTGTCTCTATTGTAATGTAGAGTCTTTGTTTGCCTTCACAGGTGATGTAGGTGCATTACCCTCCTGCAGTCCATCTGATGTTAGTGTCCCCACAGACTTTAGCAGTGATGATCATATGCTTGAGGGACAGGCAGGGTTGTCAGGGGCTGAATCTGTGCCATTGGTTGCCATCCCACCTATATCCCCCTCTTCCCCGCACACAGTTCTCATGCCAACACATACCCCATCACCAGTGGTCATAGAGGAAGGACAGTTACCATGTGTTAGCTTGGAACAGGAATGTGTGGGGGTTATGGAAGGTGTGTCTTCACACCATGGTGTCAGTGAAATGACTGCAGATGTGCCACACAGGCATGTGGCCAGTGTTGCTTGTAGGAGGACCTCTGGCCGACATGCACCTGCACGACAGAGCGCAGCAGCTGGTGTCACCAGACACATGTTTCAGACTGTAATGGCAGCACAGGCATGTGCTGAATGGCAGAACTGAGAAGGGCAGAGGCTTCAGAGGGCTGCTATCCATTCTTTAAACGAAAACATCCAGGCATTGGCAAATGCTCAACAGCAGATTGCTGATGTTTTGGACAGGCGATTGGGTGACATGGTTGGAATCCTTGACCATGGCATGGCAATCCGTGAGTGTGAGTTGTCTGTGCTGGAACATCTGGTAGGAGTGAGGCATAGGCCACGTGGACGTAGGCCAGCTACACCACCTGGTGCAGGTCTACGCGAATGAGCTACCTCACATGCCCGCTCCCATAGTGCCGGTAGCAGCAGCAGTGCAGCTGGTGCTGCTCTGTCCACACCAGGACACAGCAGGCCACGTGGACGTGGCCCTGGACGGTCATAGCAGGGACACGGTTCCAATGGACATGTGTCATCGGACAGTACTCAATCTGTACCTCTGTCTGGTAGTGCCCGTGCATCCCCTGACAGGCACAGGTCACGTGGCCATGGCCGGACACAGTGAGCTGTAAATCCTGGTCTGTACAATCTGGAACTGTCTATAATACCCCTGTGTAGGCCGGATACATGGCAGAACTGTGTGCACACATACACGCACACACACCAGAAACATCTGTAGAGCACCGCAACACCCACATGCATAATAACCACACATGTCCAATTAGATCACAGGCCCTAACCCACACACATGATGTCACCCACTGGTGCAGCCTAGGCCCCTGGCAAACATTATCACCCTGTGCATATGATGATGCCTGTGCCTCATCCCTGTCATCCACACCATCAGAGCAGGGACATGCTCATATGGTCTGATGCACAAGGTGAACAGAATAGTGAGATAGGTGTATATTACAATTGTTGTGTACAGATGACACGCAGCAGACATACCATGTAGTACAGGATTAGAATGCATTGTTTTATGTTTACAGTATGTGTCTTGGTAACAACAGTAACAGCATGTTGGTAATGATGCCCTGCATCCCTCCTTAAGGTCTGATTGCATGTGCCATTATGTAACAGTGTTTGCAGTTAGAATGCATTGTTTTATGTTCACAGTATATGTCTTGGTAACAACAGTAACAGCATGTTGATAATGATGCTCTGCTTCCCTCCTTAAGGTATAATTGCATGTGCCATTAAGTACCAGTGTTTGCAGTTTCATATGTGTAAATGTGGAGTACTCACAGGCATGGATGGCAATACCAGCATGCTATACGTAGCCTCAACCTCACTGTTAGAAAGGCTGACATTCCAAAGATCTCTACACATCTACTGATCCAAGAGCATGTGAGCTGTGTACTAGGTTACAGTGGCTAGAGATGTGACATCCATACCGGGTGACATCACAGGTACAGCTACATGGTGCGGGGGTTTACACGGAGGTCTAGCTGATGTCAAGGGTAGGGGCCAGTTGATAGCATGGGGCTTCACTGTGTAGCAGTAATACACTTTCACATTACAGGATGAGAACACACACAGACATACACAGACACACACAGTAACATGCCCACACTCACGGGGTCAATGACACTATAACACACACTTGATAGTGTTGAGGTGAGGACCCCTGCCTATGTGGTAATCACCATTACAGTACTGTGCACCCACATGACGCGACACAGAGAATGAACATGTTCAGGTAGTCAGTAATGCCTAAGACTGACGGCATCAACAGGGTAGTAGATTGCATCACCTTGAGGGGTTAGGGGCCCTATCTGTTCTCAATGGTAGCATACATCCTCACTCCATGCACCAGACAGCCATACATACATACATACACACACACACATACACACACACACACACACACACACACACACACACACACACACACACACACACACACACACACACACTGGTGTCCACAAATGTCATGCACATACAGATAGCTAACATGTGTGTGATACACACACCACCCCTGCCTATGTCTTGCTTTCTGCACTGCAGTATGTACAGATCTCTACAACAGTGTACAGGGGTGTGTAACAATTGGGATGTATTCCCCACCATACGTGGCATAT
Organism: Protopterus annectens; assembly: GCF_019279795.1. NCBI lineage: Eukaryota > Metazoa > Chordata > Ceratodontiformes > Protopteridae > Protopterus > Protopterus annectens. The sequence continues at coordinate 108,483,744 of NC_056740.1, read as the reverse complement.
ATGGTCACACAAGCAAACACACATGGCAGTACTGTGACTCAAACACCTGCTATCTTATGATACATCTGACAGACATGCAGCAGTATTGCCCACATTACAATGTGTACTATATGCACATGGGAGGACTTAAGTGTTACAGGTGTCAAGTGATTTATAGTCAGTGACACCCTGACCGCTGTGTAGGTTGTATGTCTTCACCTTCAATTACCAGAAACATAGCTTACTGTTTGCACATGTTATGGTAGGATGGCTTGTGACACATCTGTGAGCTGTCTTCAGCAAACATCCATCTGCAAAGGTGTCCCACCACTTTATGTACACACATCCATCCATACCTGATGCCCATCTTACTGTACTGTCAGTATTTCACCATATGCAGGTGTCAATGATGGGGCTGATTTGCAACTGCATGTTGTAGTAAGACACAGATTAACTGCAAACATCAGCTACTGCTCATGCATGGTAGCTGAATGCACACCACTACATGTACATGTGTATTGGTCCTACATTCCGGTCATGTAGCCATGTTTGTATGCATTGAAATTGGTGAACATGTGTGATGACATACATGACATACATGACAGATGGACTGTTGTATGATATGATAGTTGTCATGGGTAACCAGTACAGAGGGAATGTTAACTCAGTCAACATTGCTACCTTATGTACTGTTAGCATTCAACAGCCATGGACCTACCTTCCATGTGCATGCATGTAATCACTGTAGCCACATGTCTGCACGAAGGACAGCAATAGCTATGCTATGTACATATGTGTTGTGGGTGTGTGCAGCATGTACATATCCATGGCAGTTACATGTATGTCATATCCAAACATGAGTGTGTTGTCTAGTGTACAGCAACAGTTATCTGTTACAGCTGTATAAGACCCAGGGCCCCTGTTATGTGTACAGCCAACCTGGTTATAAATAGTGGTATCAATGCATTGCATAACACATGATGGAACCCTGTCAGTACATGGGTAGTCTGCACAGTTGCTGTAGAGATAGGTACAGTCCACTGGTCATGAGTAACATGGTGTTGTACTAATGTATGGATGTGTGCTGCTGGTCCAAGGACATAGTGATGTGTGAGGGCTACATGCTAGAGTGCGGCATTTACCACTGTGATCTGCACCTGAGACATCTGTGATGGCTTTTGCGAGTGTACTGGTCAATACATGTGAGTGGCCTTCATATACGTGGGGACACTAACACCTGGAGCAGTCCTTAATGGTCTTATGGCCCACATGTCTGTATCTGAGGTATACAGTGGTAGTGCTATTATGCACAACTGAGCCTTATGCCAGGTGTTGCTCACTGCACAGATGTGAGTATTCCCCATTGTTGGATCTAGATTGGCAGCTATGATTACGAACGCTACACATTTAGCACTGTTTAGCATACACATACAATGCAGTTGTCCTGTAGGTGTCAGGGTGTTTACCTGGTCTCAGGTTCTTTGTCTATGTATGGTAATACATGTGCGAAGTACCCACTCCTGCCAGGACAACACCACGGGTGGTATTAGTGTGCCAGGTTTAGATTGGTACAGCTAAGGTGATGGACAGCAGCAGACGTTGTGTAGAAGACTGGTGTCAGACATATGTAGTGCAGCGTTCATGCTAACAATGATGACGATTGACACACTGTGCCCTTTCATGTTTAGAATCTGTGTGCATACAAGACAGCCCTTCACTACTAAGTGTGTGAACATGCCCAGTACGCCGTTGTGTAGATGGACACATAGTGCATTCCAAACTGACGTGTGCTACTAAGTGTGTGAGCATGCCCAGTGACACCTTGTGTCAGTTGTGTGCCTCTATGTATGGGCATGACCATTGTAATCCTGTATAGTGATAGTGGTCATCCAGGCAACAGATGGCCATACCCCACTTCAGGATGGATTCCTACATTTAACACACTGGTTCACAGGTATGTACACCATAACTGCCAGCACCCATGTCGATGTCTGCAGTCCTAGAAGGTCATATTGACTGTCTTGAAAGGTGCACTGTCTGTGGCGCATCTTGCATCTATGTAGTGTTGTAATAGTGCTCTGAAGATAGCCAGTTGTCCTGCTCACACCACTGCTGTGTGTTTGTCTCCATCTGCCTTGGGACAGTAATATGCTTTTAGACTGCTCACACTCCATACAATCCCTATCAGTGTCTTTGCCTTTGCTGATGATGTCACCCACCTAGAAGTATGCCTCTGGGAGTACTGTGATCCAGTAATCTCGGTAGCGTGTTCTGTAACTGCGTAATGCTGTAGTGTGATAAGGTAGTCAGGTCTATGTTCTAATCCCAGGCCTGCTGTGTGTGTGTGTTTCCAGCTGCTTGGGGACAGAGTAATGCTTTTAGACTGCTCACTCTCCATACAATCCCTATCGGCTCCTTTGCTGATGATGTCACCCACCTAGAAGTATGCCTCTAGGAGTGCTGTGATCCAGTAATCTTGGTAGCATGTTCTGCAACTGCGTAATGCTGTAGTTCATAGGTGCATACTAGGCTATCTGCCCAAGGGCATTTACAAGCCTAGACAGAGTGTGTTTGGCTTTCGCCACCCATTTCAAAATGAATTTTGCTATGCCCTTTTTCGAGGTTAGTATACTGTGCATCTGTCTGACAGTGACACAGAAGTGATACCTGGAGAAAATCTATGATCTCCCATCCACTCATCAAGATTCCTCTTGAAGAGAGTCAATGAGGGACTCTGCCTAACCTGGACTGGGATTTTATTCCATAGTGAAGGGAGCCTCTGGGTTATGAATCTGTCCCTCCAGCATGTCCTATTTATTTCAGTGCTGAGGTTCAAGTCTCTTGAGGGCGTAGCTCGATGGGATTTGGATTTTCTGAGGTACAGCATGTCCATTAATTCCGGGTTGGACATGGCTTTATACGTCAGGCACAGATCGCCCCTGAGCAGGCGGTATGCCACTGAGTAGAGCTGGAGTTTCTTTAACCAGGCAGCATATGGCATCTGTTTGAGCCCTTTGATCCTCTTGGTGAGGTACTTTTGGGGTCTTTCCAGTTGCTGCAGGTGTCTGGTAAGGTACATCCCAAAAGGGGCATTGTACTCAACTATGGGCCTGATGAGGGATGAGTAAAGAGGCACGATGACCTCCCCTGATCTAGATGTGAATCCCTTCATGATTAGGTGGGCTATATAAAATGATTTTCTAACCACTTTGGCCACGTGGTTGTCGAATGAGAGATTGCTATCAACTTGGGTCCCCAGGTCCCTAATTACTTCTTCCATACTTAATGGATTACCATCTATGTGGTAATTTGTGGGCACTTTGTTTTTGCCAAAGGGGATGACTTTACACTTTTTGGCATTTAGCATGAGACCATGGCTCTGGCACCAGTTGTCTGTTTCTATGAGGCCCTTTTGTAGGATGCTTGTGTCAGCTGGAGAGTCGATTATGGCGCCCAGTTTGCAGTCAGCTGCAAACTTGGTCAGGCACAGTCCTTCTGTGTTGGCCTGTACCTCCGAGAAATATATACAGAACAAGAGAGGTCCCAGGACTGAGCCTTGTGGGACGCCACTTGTAACTGGTTTGGAGTCTGACATGGCTCCAGCAATTCTAACCATGTGGGTTCTGTCCTTGAGCCAGTTTGCTACCCATCTAGTGACATAGGGGTTTATGTTTAAGCTGGTGAGCTTATCTATAATGCCCAAGTGGGATATTGTATCAAAGGCTTTTGCGAGGTCCAGGTAGGCTGTGTGGACCACCTTCCCCTCTTCAATGGCCTTGGTGACTGTTTCAAAGAAATCGGCCAGGTTTAAGAGGCAGGATCTGCCCTTAACAAAGCCGAACTGGGTAGGATCCAGTGTCTGTAGGTCCCCAATATCTTTATTTATGAGGTCAATGATGATCCTTTCCATAGCTTTGCAGACCAAGCTAGTCAGGCTTATGGGGCGATAGTTTCCAGGATCCATTGAGGCACCCCCTTTGTGGAGAGGGACCACTGTTGCTGTACGCCACTCTTTGGGTACATATCCTGTAGTAAGGCTGAGATTGAACAGCAGTTTTATGTTTGGGTTTAGTTCTTCTTGGAGTTCATGTAGGACGCAGCCCGGGACACCATCCGGACTCACTGATGCTGTGTTTTTTGCTTTGGAGAGGGCAGCTCTTGTTGAGCATCTGAGATGTCAGGGGGGCAGCACTCTGCTGGGATAGATATTTGCCCTTTTGGTGGGGAAGGGGGGGAGAAGTTTGCGCTGAACCTGTCAGCTAGGATGTTGGCAATGTTTGTGGGTTTGGTGTATTTTTTGTCATTTTGGACTAATTCTGAGCATATCTGGGAATTCCCACCCAGGTTTCTAACATAACTAAAGAAAGCCTTGTGATTATCCTTAGTGTCCTGTGAAATTTTTCTCTCGAAGCTGGCCTTAGACGATTTTATGAGTGCCCGTAGTTTTTTGTTAATACTGATCAGAGATGCCTTCCCTTTTTGGGATTTTGCTTTATCATGTAGTAGCTTCCTTCTTCTATTGTATAGTTTGTTTATGGCTGGGGTCCACCAGACAGGACGCCTGTCTTTGGAGGATTGGGTCTTGGTTTTGTTTGGGATTGCATGATCCATGCATTCCTGAAGGTGTTCATAGAATGCGTTTATAAAGGATTCTGCGGTCTGGGCCGTATTTTCCACAGGCCCGGGGGCTTTGAAGGATTCCACCTTGGTTTTGAGGAGTATGAAATTTGCTTTAGAGAAGTTTTTCACTGTGGTTTTCTGGGCAGGGGCTGGGGTCGGGATGTGAATATCTAGTGAGATTAGTTTATGGTCTGATCTTACCAGTGAGGGATACACTTCTGGTCTGGAGCATAAAGTCCCCATGTTGGTGATGATCAGGTTCAGTATGTTTTCCCCTCTTGTGGGAGTGGTAATAAGCTGTTCCATAGCATTTGCGTTTATAAATTCTAGGAACCTTTGGGCTAGGGTGTTGGAGCTAGAGTAATGCTCCCAGTCTATGTTTGGATAGTTGAAGTCACCCAATATAATGGTGTTTGGAGAGACCTTCATATTTTCCAGTGTTCTCAGGAAGGCTGAGTGGGGTTCCTGGGTTTGGGAGGGTGGTCTGTAGCAGGCTATAAACTGGAAGGCAGTTTTACCCACTGTTAGTTGCACATGGATAGTCTCTGATGCTTAGGCTGTGCCACCAACCTGGAGGTGTGGGTATCTTTGACGAATATTGATACTCCCTCCTTTTGTGGTTCGGTCCAAGTTTTGGGGCTGAAAAACATGGTATGAGGTATAATCTGGTAGTACTGGGGTGCTCTCGGGAGCCTTGAACCAGGTTTCTGTTACTGCACAGATATCGATGTTCTCCATACTAAGGAGAGTTTCGAGTGCGTGCATCTTGAGGTTTAGACTTCTGGCATTGAGTAGCATTACTCTTAGTTTCTTATCCCTTGTAATACCTATGCAGGTGGGTTTGTCTTTTGAGCCTTGCCTAAAAAAGGCACTATGGGGGTGGCAAGAGCCTTTGCCAATATCCGAAAGCCCAGGGATGACAGGTGCAAGCCATCCATAGCGAAGCATCGTGGCTTGTCGAGCATGTCATCCCGGGCTGACAGGCATTGGATCCCCTTTGAATGACACCAATACTTAAGTGTGATAAGGTAGTCAGGTCTATGTTCTAATCCCAGCCCTGCCATTTGTGTGTGTGTGTTTCCAGCTGCCTGAGGACAGAGTAATGCTTTTAGACTGCTCACTCTCCATACAATCCCTATTGGCATCTTTGCCTTTGCTGATGATGTCACCCACCTAGAAGTATGCCTTTGGGAGTACTGTGATCCAGTAATCTCGGTAGCGCGTTCTGTAACTGCGTACTGCTGTAGTATGTTAAGGTAGTTAGGTCTGTGTTCTAATCCCAGCCATGCCGTGTGTGTCTGTGTCTGTGTGTGTTTTCAGCTGCCTGAGGACAGAGTAATGTTTTTAAGCAGCTCACTCTCCATACAATCCCTATCGGCGTCTTTGCCTTTGCTGATGATGTCACCCACCTAGAAGTATGCCTCTGGGAGTGCTGTGATCCAGTAATCTCGGTAGCGCGTTCTGTCACTATGTAATTCTGTAATGTGATAGAATAGACAGGTAGGTGCTCAATTCCAAGGCATGACAGGTGTGTGTGTTTGGCAGTCATATCCTATGTGTTGGTGTCTGTGGGTGACTGGCTTCAGGATGTGTTGAGTGTGTTTTGTTGCTTTCCTATATAGTGTCCACAAATCTCATAATCGCCCAAGACACTGGGTTGTCAACACATACATTCGCCAATAGGTCTGGTGAGTAAATGTCAGCAGCCCTACTCTTACCCTTAATACAGTCTGACCCATGTGACGCATCGAAATACACTTGCCTTGATAGTAACACCACTACATAATGCAGGTGGCACATGTGGTTTCCTTTTCATTCTTGTCTAATGCTTTGGTGTCATGTGGTCCGCTGTTGTGATATAAATGCAATATCTACGTATGTGTGTGTATATGTATATGTGTGTGTGTGTGTGTGTGTGTGTGTGTATGTAAATACATATATATATATATATATATATATATATATATATATATATATATATATATATATATATATATATATATATATAAATAATATACATAGATATAGATATAGATAGATAGACATAGATATATACATATATGTATGTGGACATTAGCACTATTGAATGTTTGTGCTGGATGATCTGTACGTGATCACCTCGGATGTATGTATATCTGCCATGGTGTAGTGGTAAAGCACATCATCTGTGGTGTGCAAGGTCCTGGGTTCTAGTTATGTAGAGACCAGTTATTTTGTTGCTGGGAAGACCAAGGGACATTGAATACGGTGATTGTAAGGCATTTTTAACCAGTTGTGTACGGATCTGAGTGACAGTAAGCAGTGGTTATTAATTTGGAGGGTCAGTATGGGTCATATAACTATGCATTAGAAGACTATACTATGCAAATGAGGTTGACAATAGTGAATCCCGTTTATCCCCAGGGTGTGATGCAAATCCCAAGAGTGTATGTGTGTAGATAGCTGGGTGCAGGGCTCGAATATAGGTGAAAGCATGGGAGGGGGGTCAGGCATACTGTACGTACATTGGAGATCTGTGTCTTGGGATTGCTCCTGCCTTAGCACGCCTAAGCTAGGGGTGTGTCTATACCTGCCTGGTGAAATTGGGAGGGACAACAGCAGTGGTGGAGTAGTCAAGGTGAACAGGCTGCACAAACAGGTGATAATCAGCACAATCAGCAAATTACATGGCCAGCCCACCCCAGAACACTACGGTAATGTGAACAAGCACTATACACACAGGTGTCTTCCACACTCTACACCACCGGTGTATACATGTGGGGACATTCCTCAACACAGTCTAACCAAATGAAAAGGGCTGCAGCAGGCAACATAAACCAACATGTGCAGGAGGCTGAGGGTGGTGAGGATGTGAATGCTGCCGAACAACCCTTAGTGAGGTGGCATAAGACTTTACAGACCCAGGGTAACTTACCAGGGGCTACATGAGCTGGTGATAGTGGAGCGCTATGGGGTGGACAGACACCTCTTACAGCAGCTTGTTCAGCTGTGCCGGCCACACCTAACACATCAAACAGGCTGAGGGAAACCCATCCCAGTGGATACCAAGGTACATGTTGGCCTAGGTATACTAGCCACAGGTACCTCCCAAAGCACAACTGGGGATATCATGGGGATCTCACAGGCATCTGCATCCAGAGTATTGCACCAGTTCACAGACGCCATGTCACCACATGCCAGTGAGCACGTACATGTCCTCAACACACGTGATTTGTTGACCAGCAATATGCGTCTCTTCCACCAAATGGCTGACTAGCCTGGGGTACTGGGTGCTATAGCCTGCATGCATGTACGCATCAAAGCACCACCCGGTGAGTGGGGTAGGGCCTACATTATCTGCAGGGGCATACCCTCCAACAGCTAGGCCATATGCGATGGCCAGGACAATAAACTGAATGTGTGTGCTGTCTGCCCTGGAAGCTATGACGATTCCAATATATGGCATCTGATGCAGCTGTACCACACCTTTGCCAATATGGATGTCCCCTACAGGCTCCTAGTGGGGGATGCTGGGTAACCATTGGAGTCGTGGCTGATGACACCCATCAGAAATGCACACACACCTGAACAACCACACCATAATGAGGCAGACGCACAGGCAAGACATATACTTGAGCATGTGTTTGGGATGCTCAGGTCACGGTTCTGGTGTCTGGACACATCCAGTGGAGCCTTGCAGAATTCACCAGCTACATGCACCCAAATTGTTATGGTATGTGCTATGCTACACAATCTGATCCTGCGGTAACAGTTGCAGCAGGAAGAGCATGGGGCAGGGCCACACAGCCCCCCACCAATGCCAAGGCCTGTACAGGCACAGTGTGACTTGGAGGAGGAACTACCTCAGCTGGGCCCAGTAGGCGAAAGGGCCATGCACAATATGACCTGCCCTTGGCAAAGAGGCAACACATGGCATATGCACTTACACAGTAGGTACCCAAGGATTTCACCCTCTCTGACACGCACAGACAGTACAATGGATGCCAAACATGACACTACCTGTGCTCAGCCATGTATAGGAAGTGCACTGTGTGCATCCGACATAGGCAGCCCTCCAGCACCATCCTCAGGCCTGAAACACCCCCAAGGTAAGTCAATCGACCTACCAATTGGCAGTTGTATTAGAATGTGTATTTACTTGTAGCTATGGTATGGATGTGAGCATACAAGAGTATTTGGTGGCCGACTGTTAGGGCAGCAGAGAGTACACATCCATAGTGGCACCATGACATCTGTAGCACATACCGGGGTCACAATAGTAGCCAGTAGTACACAGGGTGTCCTAACCCACTGCAGGTTATGGGCTGAGCATCATGTGTGTCCATACAGCCCACACAAGTCTCATACAGCTGGACAGGTGTAGACCAATACAGACAAATGCTATACAATGGCCTCTGGATATGCCCAATGAATGACCCCAACCCCCACAGACACACACACAGACTACAGCAGGCCAGGCAGTTGGATGTAGGTTGTGAAGGCTAGGATGTCTGCAAGCACTATGCTGGTAATTAAAGCTAGGATCTGACGTACACTGGTATGCCTCCAACCAGCAATTTAGGTAGGTCCACACACTGAAATGGAGTACCTGGCATACCAGTACAGTAGTAGCAAATGTGTACAACTGTCAGCTGTGCCCACTTTCCAACGTACACATGTGAGAGTCATGTGTGCCACCCCCGGTGCTGTGTAGGACTGTGGATAAAGTTGGATGTCCCCCCATGCTGTGCAGAAATATTGCAACAGTCAATGCCATATGACCATTAGCTACCCTGCAGACACAGCATGCACCTGTCGGTGTACAACACAGGGGTCGGCACCACAGTACTGACTATCTGAACATGTGACACATGCAATCCAGTTGACCATACTTGGCATGCTCAAACATATGAAGGTATGACAGTAATGTCAGTCGACAACATGCATAACAATCATACTGGGCATGCTCACACACTGAAACACAGGACGGCCAGGTCTGCAAACACCAGTGGTCCGGACATATCTGCCAGTACATTGCTATACTATTGGATGACTGTGCTGTATGGTATGTATGTAGTACTGTCTAGTCTCTGTGCATATGCCATGGTGTATTGGTAATTCACATGAGCTGTGTGCGCAGGGTATTACTACCAACATGTGCAAAGGACTGTTCTTTGTTTGCGGCCAGAACGACGCCTTTGGATACGGAGTGGGTAAGGCACATTCCAGCAGGTGGGAGCAGTTGTGCGTGGGTTTGCACAGTGTTAAGCACTGCTGACCTCTGGTTACAGCTCCTTATACTTGTTTAGACTCCACATTTCTTTAACAGTGCAATACTGGCATACTGGTAGATAAACACGCTTACACCCGATCGCTCACTCACTTGCACGTGCACCGACATTTGTGCTTACATTTGTCACTCACGCTGGGTGGGCATAATCCCTTGCGATGCCTATTACATCAGACTACATGATTACAGTATCGGGTATGTCTAACCATTAGGTGACAGCAGGCGTTCGACTGTATGGACTCGGCGGCCTGTCCAGTGACATAATCATATTATATGCGTGTTCCTCATACAATCTGCTCCCATCTGGCTGATACATGGGAACCGATACTCTGCAATGCTGACATGTAAATGTTTTTTGGGAAACACATCTCTCTGCCGGGTCATGCTACCGCATACCTATTGTAAGTTTTCCACCTTTTGGATTGGCAGACGTGAGACTCTAGGAGTAACACCTTTCCCACTTTGCATGGGACAGTCCCTCATTAGGCATATGTGTCATGTGAGAATACTCTAGCCATAGCAACTGTCCTGATTAGAGGACATTAGTATATTCTACATGTCTGTAATAGTTGCATGTAACGGTTATTGTATACATGACACGTTGATATGTTATGTGAAGTAGCATAAGCAACTTGACTGCTGCTAGACTAAGCTTTGATTTGTGCTAATATGTATATTTCTGTACTATGCATGGCTGTAGGTATGTTCTGCCCTGGTACGTCTGACATTTCTACAGAGCAGGTCCCACTTTGGCCATTTGGAAAGGTGGCAGCCCTATAGGACCTATACGTAGAGCTGTCACATTTGGCAAGGCAACACATACCCACAGCCAGTAGTAAACTGACTACTTCACCGGTTTGCATATGTTAAGGTTATTCTTGTATCAGTATAGTTGCTAATACTGTTTCCTATAACATGTAGCTGTTTCTGATACAACATAATAATTTTATGACACCACTACACACAATATATGACCTCATTTCCTGAAATCACAGGCCATGTGCCGTAACATTCATTTTGCAGGGCACAACTGCCCAGAGTGGTGTGTCCCTCACAAAGGCGAACAGGTGGTAATCCAAAACTATTATGCTGTCATCTACCTAAGGTGGTCAGCGGAATATGTGCTTTCCGTCACTAGCAGACCTCACATACCAATGGGAGAGAATGAACACTGTATCAGGGACACTGCATAACACCCTGAGGGACACATTTAGATGATTGGTTCTATTAACCTGACACATTGACAGTCACAGGGCATATGTATTCATTCACGTTTGTCGAGGTACATACTGTTTATGACTCATACATTTTGTCATCAGTCATTACCTGTATTCCGCCACCTGTCCACCTAATATCACTAGTTCTGGAAGTGTTTAGTTGGACTTTGTTACATTCTGATTCATAAATATGGACGTCCATGCTAATCAGGTACATGGCACTGATATAGTCCCTATGTGTTCCCCCAATGGTTTACAGACTATCAAGTAGATGTGCTCTTCACGTTTGGGAGGTATAGGCATCTGCTATGTCCACATAGGAATATTAATTACTTCCACTGGGCAGGCCTACTACATCTCTGCCAACCAGCAACTGCACACTTAGGCCCATTATTGCATACCCATGATTAACCTACTTGACACCCCTCTACAGCACTCATGACAAATACTTACTGTGAGCACAGCTGGGGTATGAGCACACCCCTACACATTGCCCACTCTCCCCGTCTCGGGACACATGTCGTACATTTTGTCAACCCATGAGTTATTACACTTGCACAAACTACTGTTCCATGTACACCTACATCCTGCTCGCATCGATAACCACAGGTTCACACGTAAAGTGAATTTTTGGTGTCCTGCAAGGGACCCAGTTATCCATGTTTAAAGTGTAGACCTTGCAGATCTCTCCCACTGGTACTTTCCTGTCTGTGGTTTGGAAAGCAGCAGTGTATTTATCTTTATTGCCTATCTGTATGTCTGACCGGCCTAACTGGGTGGTGTGGGAGGTGAACGTTTGTTTATTGGACCTCCCAGTAACATATGCCTGGTCTGAGCATATGTTACCCGTAATTGCTGTAAAGTAACCTAGTTATGTACATTTGTATATCTACAATGACATATATATTTTTTTGTGTGTATATGTGTACATATCAATAACTGTCGTATGTGTATATATATATATATATATATATATATATATATATATATATATTTTTATATGTGTGTGTGTGTGTGTGTGTGTGTGTGTGTGTGTGTGTGTGTGTGTGTGTGTGTGTATATATGTATATATATATATATATATATATATATATATATATATATATATATATATATATATATATATATATATATATATATATATATATATATATATATATACATCTGTGTGTCCGTTGACCAATACATGTGTCCGTTGACCAATACATTTCCCGGACAAACATTCTTTCACATGCGTATTGGGTTTTATCTCTGCTTCAACAGCATACTATTGCCTTAGTCATTATGACACCGACACTTCACTCCGGTTAACTTGTAATCAGTATACGGCACGTTATACAGCAGACAGATGTCGCACTTTGTTCATGTATGGGGTACCGCTGATAAGTGTGATGTGATACAGTGTCATTTGACCTATTCCACATCTGCACAGCCTATTATTCCTGCTACTGTATTTGTTTCTGTGCACATTCATATTATTTATGTTAATAAATGGAGTGCATGTGTTACAGAGAATGTACGTCAACATATTGATGTCTGCATGTTGTTGTGTCTTTCGGCTTTTCCCAGTTAGGAGTCACCACAGCAGAACTCCGGTCCACTAATGATTGGCAGATAGGTTTTACGTGCCGAGATGCCAGCCCTGATGCACAACCTTCAACAAAGGTACGCCCATTCATGCATGTCTCCACGCAGGAGATGCTCTAGCTGGGAATCGCACCTACATTCTAGCTGACTTACACGGGCCGCTCCATTGCAACCAGCGCAACCAGCCATGGCACTCATGTGTCCATAATCGCATAGCCATAGTTTCTCCAGCCCACCCGTGTTGAGTTTCCAAGCGTAACAGCCATTATCCACCTGATATCACAGCCATGACACACCTTTACACATTGCACTCTCCAGAGCAATAGGGGCCCTACACACATTTTGTACCGCCTCGTGTATTGACAGGGTCTCCCTCCATTTATATTTGCACATACATGCCTTTCCTGGTGTTATGGATTACGAACATTTTGCAGGTTACAAGTGTAGGTGGTCACAACATGAACTACATTCCATCTGTGTGTAATGTTGATGTAGCAGTTCAACGATATTATGGCCACTGGTATAACCCTGCCTCTGGTGTGAATAGCGGTGCTCTACTCACTCTTGTGCAGCTTTATCTGACATATGCTGCAAGCACTATATAATACCTTAGTTGCTCTAGATTCCCTTCATAACCCTTGTGTATGCTTTCTTCTTTCGGCGTTTATTATGTATAGATATATATATATATATATATATATATATATATATATATATATATATATATATATATATATATAATTTCATATTTCTTTATTTTATGTCTGTGGATATTTATCTATACACACACACACATACATATATATATATATATATATATATATATATATATATATATTAATATATAAAGTTACATCTGTACAAAACAACATACATTTGCTATGCTGGGAGCTGCTTACACCTGCGCAGGCGCACTTGCATCTCCTTATTGTGAGTTACATATGTTTACTGCCACTTCTTTGTGCTTACGTGTGCCTTATTCATTATGACAGTACCACTTTGATTGATGGAATCCGGTTAACGGCCCCATGCGGAACACACATTCACCTTTACATGTTTAAATGTTGGCTTTACAGCAGAGAGGCATTCATTACACAAGAAAATGATATGTGCTATAGTCGTACTTGAACCGGGAATGCCTTTATGTTAGGCGGATGCTCTAACCACTACACTATTGGTTTTCTGCCTTATTTATATGTATACCCATGGTTCATAGCTACCCTAACATACGCCTCACCACTTCACTTACACAGCAGGCATCCATTCTCCTGCTGGGAAAACTGCAGTACTACACATGCGACATTCCCTATTCCCTACTGCTCTGGACCCGTGCTGCATGTTTACTCACTCCAGGGATATTCAGAACTCCAAAGCTTATAGTCCTGGCACATACGTGTGTTTGATTGTCAGGGTGTTCATGTGCTGGTCCGGGTTTAGGCTTGTCCAACTGGTGACTGGAACTGCCCTCTACCTGTTCAAATGTCAGACGTAGCACATGGACAGAGTTGGTCCCAATTTTAACATTCTACCTGTGTTTACAGACGCAGGGGTTTGGACACCTCTGACCACATTATTAGGTTGGCACTACATAATATAGGGTGGGGGGTGGTTCCACTACATAATACAGGGTGGGGGGTGTTTCCACTGGTGCACATGGACAGAGTTGGTCCCATTTTTAACATTCTACCTGTGTTTACAGATGCAGGGGTTTGGGCACCTCTGACCACATTATTAGGTTGGCACTACATAATATAGGGTGGGGGTGGTTCCACTACATAATACAGGGTGGGGGGTGTTTCCACTGGTGTTTCCCTTCACATTTGACTATTTCATTCATTCATATATACGATGAATATTATTCTGGACATCACTTATGAATTTACTACAGGTATGCAATAGTACTGTCAACAAATGTGACAAGTTGGTTGGTGTACATATGTGTACGGACCCTGTGATACTCAGGGACTAATTTCAACAGTGACAGGGACAAGGAAATGACAAATCAGGGACAATCATGGACACTTCTACAATATTAGTACTATTAACTTGAAACGTGTTGACAGATTCAGAGACATATGTATTAATACTTATTTTCTGCAGTTAAAAGCGTCTATTACTCTTAATTATTGTCATTAGTCATTCAAATGTCATTCAACACCTTTCCTCCAAAGGTCACTGGTTTTGTGAGTGATTAAGAGGCTGGCCAGTTATTGTGCAAATGTTCTGACCATTGGTAGGGTTGCCACATTTTCATATGTACAGGATGGGATATATTCTGGACACACCAGATTGTTTAGGCCAACACATACCCACGGTCAGTACAGGGTTTAGAACATTCATTATTTTCCTAGCTGAGAGCCTATTCCTTTAGTACTTTAGTTGCTTATTCTGTTTCTTGTACAATTTATGTATTTTATATCCAGAAATAACTGCTTTAGGCAACTGTTACATGAAGTATGGTACATAGTTATTTCCTACAATCACAGGACATTTGCCATTGTATCATTCTTGGTCAGGACACTCCTACCCAAACAGTGACTGTCCCTCACACAGTGGGTCAGGAGGTACCCTGTTTACATCAGCGCCTTAATCACCCTATTTCTAAGTGGCACTATGCAAATGTGTACAATACATTCTCTCAATAATTCATGTGGGGAGACATGCGTCATGGGCAGGTGTTTGATCCTGGGTAGTAGGTTCTGTATGACCGTCTAGAGGCTGAACAGTCTCATGTACCACTACTGCACATACAACTTGTGTCCAGATGTCTACAGGACTGGACATTGTGTCGTGATACCAAGTCTGATGTTTACACAGGATACTTATCCCATGAGGGATATCTAAAAATTGAACAAGCCAAATACCGTCCATTCTTTTGGATTTATGAAAATGTGTTAGGGTTTTACATGCAAGGGATACATAGTTTGCAATCCTGACACTGCCTAGGGTGACACTGCCTACTACATATGAGTAGTGGTCACTATGTGTAGCTATGGCTGCACCAAGCTAGTAGCCCGAGTATGGCTGGATTTGGTGGACGTTCATGAATGGGGGCGGGTTGTGTGCTGTGGAGGGAATGATGGGTATTCAATTATGCATCCAGGTGTGTTGCATTTGGATGGGCCAGTTCCATCCAGACCATTCTGTGGGTATGTGCCGGTGACGTTTCTGTACATGTGTATCGCACATTTTAATATTCATATGTTTGTGTGATTGTGTTCTACAGTATGGCCTGTCAGGTTGTATTGCAGATGTGTATGCTTGTTTTTTGTGTTTCTTTCTGATTCACCCGCTGCTCCCTCATACACCTCCAGTTCACCGATTGTGCATCCAACACAGTCTCACCTTTGTGGACTGTACCATTACCCATCTCCCCACGCACATATCCCTGACACTCCATCCATCCCTTCTTTGGGTGATGGCCCATGGCACGGTCAAGGGAACACATTGCATACACTACATATGTCAGGTACCTGTATGGTTGTGAGGACTACCCTGGCATTTTTCACCTTCCACATGCTGTACATCATGCACATAGGTACACGCACATACTTAACTTTCATGACATGGTAGGTACACCCGGGTAATACCCGTTCAACTTTGACACATCCTGACAAGAACAGCTTAGACCCCATATGGGCGGATTTTGGCCAAATGCTCTGACCATTGGTAGGCTTGCCACCTTTTCATATGGCCAGGATGGGATATATTCTGGACACAAATTAGATTTTACAGGACAACACATACCCACGGTCAGTACTATGGATAATACTTTTGTTTTATGCCTACATGTTAGCTTATTGTTGTAGCAGTTTATATGCTCCTTCTGCTTCGTTTTCTTGCTTATTCTATTTCTTGTAACATGTGGTATGTTACATACGGAAATAACTATTGTATGTGACTATTACATGCAATGTGGGACATAATTATGTCATACAGTCGCAGGATATTTTACATTTATAATGGTTTTGGTATGGACACAACTGCCCAGATGTGTACTATACCTCACAATGTGGGACAGGTAGTAACCCTGACCATTGCGCTAGATGTAGCTATTGGTGCACTAACATGATGCGTTTCACTTCCACTTGGTATAACTATCTACACTATGTTAGAATATGGGCACACGGTTTTAAATGTCATTTGTTCGAGGGATGGAGACTCGATATTCGCTACCGTGCATTTGTGTTTGCTTCTTCATTTTTTGTTCACAAGAACTGGCTTGCATGCTTTGCATACGTTTCAGTACCCACGGACACTGACAGGTGTGATTACTATTGCAGGCAAATTGTTATATTCAAGCATTTTAGGTTGCACATCAACAGCCAACATTTCCACGCCATGGTGTAGCACTTCGACACACCCTATGCACTCGTGCTCATTTCCTATGCACTTGGCTGTGGCGGCAGCACGCCTTCATTAATATGCATATGGTGCTACTGCGCCATCTACATGCTGCATGGTCGGTGCAAGCCTAACACCGGCCTTGTGCCGAGCTTCATGAATCCTGGGGTTTAACTTATCTGTGGACTACCTACTATTTTCTATTTGATTATTTTGTAGCACATATTTTACAGTTATATTTTTATTAAGTGAACTAATGCATAACATAATTTAGGAAGTGAACATTAAACACTCTACACTGCAAAGTTTCTTCTTGGTTTGTTGTGGACCCAGTATAGGTTGCATACTGGGTTTTTCTGAGACTTCGAAGGATACCATGAATTTCTCTTTTTAAAATTAAAATTAACAGCATACCCTCTGCTAGCACATTGTCTCCTTCTTTCTTTGGGTGTATCTATACTTACTTCTAAAACTATAAAGGAATCATTGATAGATTATAAGCAACAAAGGGGAAAGTAGCTACTCCTGCCTTACTCATTTGTGTACTACTGTTTCTTGAGTCACATGTTCCTTCGTTAATAGTTTCACTGTTGGCAATACCGATGAATATAGGACAGCAAGTACATGAGCCAGCTGTGATGGAAACCCATTTCTGATATCATTCACTACATTCTTTCTCTGTTAAAGTTGAAGGTCGATTCCAAATCAAGCAAGACTACTTGCAGCCTTTGAGATCTTATCTTATCACATTTCTGTATAATAAATGGACATGATATGTGTGTGCCCATTTCTGAATGCAATGATATACAGGCAAACTCAGCTTGATGGAGGGAGAGTTATTTAACATTATATTTTACATGTGTTAATATCATAGCAGTAGCAATTTCAGGGAATTGTATTAAGGTGATTGGCCTATGCAAATGTAGATCTCTATGAAAAGCCTTTTTTTATAATTAGAGACAGTGATGCCATTTATCTATGAAAACGTGATTTAGCAAATTGGCATTCTGTCTTCTTCTTACTGAACACTTCATTATGAAGCATGAATTATAGTCATTAATATTTTTCCCAGGAATTTGGAAACCACAAGGGGGCTGGAGACCTGGGCAATTGTCCACTTTGCCTCCCAGTGCTGGTCCTGGTCTTATCCTAGTTTTTAATGATGCACAATAATCAAAATCATTATGGTGGCATCCTTACTGATAACAGCTGATAGATAGCCACTTTGTACCTTTTCCCTTTTTCTATATCAGTTTCCTCTCCTGTTGTCTGTCAACTATGAGCTCTCCTTTTCATGGCCAGTGTCTTCATTCCCTGTGGTCAATAGCTGGCCACAAGAGCTGTCATGCAGGCAGCCATCAAAGATTATTTTTAAATGCAGCTTAACCCAGCCCCTGTGCAGAGGGTTCTACTTTAAAATCCCAAAACCCATATTATCATAAGGCCCTTACAAGCCCAGCCAGTTGTTTATTCTCAAAAAAGAAACCTCAGTCAGCACCTGTCACCCCTATCAATGAGGGACACAGGTGGAACCCCTGGGACAAAATTTTGGTTTCCCATCCATTCATCAAGGTTACTTTTGAAGAGGGTCAGTGAGGTACTCTCTTTAACTTGTATGGGAAGTCTATTCCAAAGACAGGGCAGCCTCTGAGAGACAAACCTGTTTCTCCAGCAGGTTTTGTTGATGTTGCATATTAGATTTAGGCCTTTAGAGTGGGTAATTCATGAGGAGTTAAGACTTA
Organism: Protopterus annectens; assembly: GCF_019279795.1. Lineage (NCBI taxonomy): Eukaryota > Metazoa > Chordata > Ceratodontiformes > Protopteridae > Protopterus > Protopterus annectens. The sequence continues at coordinate 108,464,986 of NC_056740.1, read as the reverse complement.
TGAATATGGAGCATCACTAGTAGGGCAGGGTCCGAGATTGCCTTGTAGGTGATATACAGATCACCTCTGAGCAATCTGACAATCTGTATGATACCGAGTAGAGTGATAGTGATTTGAGTCTGTCCACATAGGGCTGGTGTTGGAGGCCATGGATTCTCTTTGTGAGGTATTTCAGTGGCCTTTCCAGTTGGTGCAGATGTTTGGAGAGTTAAATGCCAAACAGGGCATTATACTCAGTTATTGGCCTAATGAGGGAGGAGTATAGAGAGGTAATAACCTCCTTTTTTCTGTATGAAATCCCTTTACTTATGAGATGAACCAAGTAAAAGGCTTTTCTGACCACTTTCGCTATGTCATGGTTGAATGTGAGATTGCTGTCAACCTGAGTACCCACATCTCTCACTACAGGTTGAATGCTTAGGGGGTTGTCGTAGATGTTGTAATCAGTAGGGGCCATGTTCTTGCCAAATGGTATGATGATACATTTTTTTGCATTTAACTTGAAGCCATGACTTTGTCGCCAGTCATTTGTTGCTGTGAGACCCTCTTGCAGTATGTTAACATAATTTGGGGAGTCAATAACAGCACCCAACTTACAGTCGTCCACAGACATGGTCAGCCACAGGCCTTTTGTCTTTGCCTGGACCTCTGAGAAGTAGATGGCAAACAGTAGGGTTTCTAGGACAGATCCCTGGGGAATACCACTAGTAACAGGTCTGCTATTGGAGGTGGAGGTGCCTATTTTGACCTTGGTGATCCTATCAGTGAGCCACTTGACCAACCACCTGATGAGATAGGGAATTAACCCAAGCTGTGTTAGCTTTTCGATGATGCCTAAGTGGGGGATTGTGTCAAAGGCTTTGGCCAAGTCACGGTAAGCTTATGTACTGACTTTCACTCATCCAGGGCCTTTGTGACAGTTTCAAAGAAGTCAGCCAGGTTCAACAGGCAAGATCTGCCCTTGACAAATCTGAACTGGGTGGGGTCAAGTGCTTGGACATTGCCTATGTCCTTGTTTATGAGATCCATGATAACATGCTCCATGGCTTTGTAGATCAGACTTGTCAAGCTAATGGGCTGATAGTTTGCAGGGTCAGTTGTGGCACCACCTTTGTGCAAAGGGATGACAATAGCAGTTCTCCACTCTGCTGGAATGAAGCCTGTACTTAAGCTATGGTTGAATAGAGTAGTCAATGGCGGAGCTAGTTCTTGCTGGAGATGGTGCAGAATGCAGCCTGGGATACTATCAGGTACCATGGAAGCTGTGTTTTTAGCCTTAGATAAGGTATTTAACACTTGATCTACAGAGATGTGAGGTGCGTGGCAAGTATCAGGGATGTCAAAAGGGCTTTTGGGGTTGTCAGGGGGGTTAGGTTTGCACTGAATTTATCTGCTAGCAGATTGGCTAAATCAACAGGATCAGTGTAAGTGGTACCATTAAGTACTAATTCAGAACAAACCTGGGCTTTGCCATGGAGGTTCCAGATGTAACTGAAGAAGGCTTTGTTGTTTCCCTTTCTTTCAGAGGCTAATTTTGATTCATAATTGGCTTTGGAGGTTTTCACTAGTGTTCTAATTTGCTTGTTTAGGCTTGGAAGGGAGTTTTTCCAATTTGCAATTTATTCCTTTTTACCCTTGGACAACAGTTTTTTTTTCCTTTGGTTGATAGAGGATGTCCACTAGACAGGTTTGTGTTTCCCTGAGGAGCAGGTTTTAGTTCCGTTGGGTATGGCTGAGTCCATGCAGTTGTACAGGTGCTTGTATACTACATTAACATACTGTTCAGCAAAGTTGTCTGCATCCTCTGAGGGGGGTGGTGGTGTGAAGCTACTGATACCCTCCCTTAGGAAATTGTAGTCAGCTTTTGAGAAGTTTTTTAGCCTGGTTATGGCTGGGGGGGGGTGGAATAGAAACTTCGAATGAGACAGACCAATGATCTGATCTCACCAGGAAAGAACATACTATGGGAGTGGTACATTGGTCACCCATGTTTGTGAGAACCAAGTCCAGAATGTTATCTCCCCTTGTGGGGGATGAGATGAGCTGGTCTAGTGCAATAGAACTGATGAAGTCAAGGAATCATTAGGTGAGTGCATTAGTGCTGGAATAGTTCACTCAGTCTATGGTGGGATAGTTGAAGTCATCAAGGATCATTGTATTAGGGGGTACCTTGATGGAGACAAGTAGATCCAAGTAGGAGGAGTGAGTGTCCTGAGTCATGGCTATAACTTGGATGGGTGTCTTGCCAACTGTCAGTTGCACCTAGAGTAGTTCTAGTGTGTCATGCTGGCAAACCAGTCTGGAGGTGTGGCTGTCCTTAATAAAGACAGAGACTCCACCACCCTTAGTCTTCCCAACCTCATTTTGGTATCAGAATGAGAGGAATGAGGTATAGCCTAGTAAGGCAGAAGTGATCTCTGCAGCCCTGAACCAAGTTTCTGTGACCACACAGATCTTGGCATCTTCCAGTGCGAGGAGAGCCTCCAGTGAGTGGGTTTATAGGTTAAGGCTTCAAGCGTTAAGCAGCATGACCTTCAATTTGCTTTTTTTGACAAATCTTTTATGTTGGAAGATGTGTCCTTGTGACATTGCCTAAAAAAGACACAATGGGGGAGGCAAGAGTCTTGGCCAGGATCCAGAATCCCATGGGTGACAGGTGGAGGCCATCTCTGGCAAAGCACCAAGGCCTGTTAACAATGTCATTCCAGGCAGACAGATATTGGATCCCCTTGGAATGACACCAGAAACTAAGCCAATTTTTGAATTCAATTATTTTTGTTTGGTATTGTGGTATAATTCTTGGTGAAAGTAGGATGCTGCTTAGGGCTAGGGTCATACCTGCCTGGGGCACATACTCTGAGAATGCAATCATGTCTCTCGACATATAGTCTAGGGAAGAACATCTGAAGTCATTCACACCAACAGGGACAATGACAGAGTCATACTTGTACTTGTTGTGGAGAGACTTAAGTGTGTGCATGATGTGGTGGAATCCGGCACCTGACAGACAACTGACCCTGACCTTCTCTTTGTCGAACCTGGTGAGGGTGACATCGTGTGTCTCACAAGTGAGTCACCAATGACTAGTATGTTTCGTTTATTGCTATGCCTTGCGGGCTTTGTTTGTTTACTGCTATGCCTTATGGACTGTGCATATGAGACACTGATGTGGTGTCTGCTGTGTGTGATGTGTTTGATGTTTGTGGAATGTTTGTCAGTGTGTTTTTGAGGTCTTTGCTTTTTAGGTATGTTTTTATTGAGGACCTCTGCATAAGTGGGTGTATATTGTGCTTGGCTATTTAGTATGAGTGGTGTGGTGTTTCTGTTGGCAATCTCTTCTTTGTCAGGAATACTGACTGTGGAGTAAGACAGCATGGGTTCTAGGTTACTGATGTAGATGTATTTCTCGCAAGTAGAAGAATTATGTGCTAAGAGAAGAGGGTTGCCAGTGAACATGAGGCAGCTGCTACACTGTCTCAGTATGCCAATGTCAACAAGGCTGGCAGGAGAAAATGATGGGAATTGTCCAGACATAGTGTTCCAAATACTTGGGCAGACTTATGGAGAGAGGGTTTTGATAAGGGTTTGACCACAAGAGTGTAGACCACAAAAACCTTCTTAAATGTAAAGTAACTGGCCTGAAGCCCAAGTGCTAAAACCAAAACTAAGATACTTAGAATAACAGATAAATTTAATTGGGCTACTAACAAGCAGTAGTAAATGCAGCAGAATAAAAGCACTTGAACACTTAAGAGCACGCAGCAAAGAAAAATAAGCTAATAAAGTAGGAAGAATACAATTACAGTAAAAACAGCTGAATAAAGTGTAATTTTTTTCCAGTGGAGGGGGAGGAAACAGAAGATAGTTCAAGATTAAGAAACTAAGCGGCTTGACCTTCCCAAATGCTCTCTCTGTACACAGTAGACTGCGCTGATGAGATAGGACTGGGAGGAGTGTCCAAAATGAAAGTAGCAAGGGGACTGACTCATTCCAACTGAAAATCCCAAGACAATAATAACAAAACATGGAATCCCAAACATCAGATTTTAAACATGGCAAGTAATCACTTTTCCAACTTAAACCGAAGTTCATGCCAAGGTAAGTGAAACTCACCCGACCGACTCCGATTCTGACTCCGAAACTCCCAAGATGACATTACCGAAACACCTGAATCCCAAACATCAGATTTTAAACATGTTACGTAAACACTTGGCCAACTTAAACTAGAATTCAAACTGAAGTAACTGAACTCACTGAAGTGGGGGTCTCCACCCCTCACAGCCCCATGTGGGGGGCTGCTCCCTCACAATCCCCTAACTAAATATACCAACTCCAGGATAACATTACAGTGGAGAACAGGGCATGTTGACCTCAGAGTGGGTTCCAGTAGGCCAAATGTTTACTTACCATGTTACAAATCCAATGTTCATTATTGTCATCTCAGGATTTTCGGAGTTGGTAATATGGGCTACAAGATTAACAAGTAGACCCGTGCAGAGGATGTGTGAACTGTGTCACCTTGGGAGCCATTATGCCTCCTACTATGTGGTTGCATACTTCCACGAAACTGTAATGAAGACTTCCACAAAGCAGTTTGGTGAGCCAAACACCTGGGCAAGCTAACTCAACATGGATGTTGCAGTCAATGGTTTATCGCTCTGTGCCATGAAGCCAAAAACTACAGTCTGTGCTCTTGACTTATTATGTCTCTGAGTTAATAATGATATAAAAGTATGGGTGGGGTGAGACACTGATGAGAATCAGCTCAAAGAAATGGTGTCTCACATGGGTTCATGAAGGTAGCTGATATAATAATAAGACAAAGGATAGTCACATTACACTCTTTCATGACCTCTCTTAATACATTTAAGAAAATGTGTGCATCTGATACGTGTTAGTTTCAAACCTCTGACAGCAGGGTATGTCAAACTCAACCCTGTCCTTGCAATTACCTTAGGTATTTAATCATTAGGCACCCACAATGGCCTCAAACTACCCTTTTAATTGCCTTTAGTTTAAATAGCAAATTTTCTATTTTTATGGCCTGGTGTTAAAAGAAATAAATGTTTTGGCCATCATAGATTCAAGGCTTTATTTTGTAATATATTAAATTTGTATAATGGCAGAAAAAGACAATAAGCATCTGTAGTCTGACTATTAAATGGATTTGAATTCCACTAACCTCCTTCTCTTTCCACCTACCCCATGACCTCTTCTTTACTGTATTTATTTATTTTTTTATTTACACTGTTTTTATTGGCTTAGCCTGGCTTAAAAAAATAATTTTTCCAGCAAATATATGGGAGAAAAGCTCCAATGATTACATATGGAAAAACTATGAGGTAATAAATCCATATTACAAAAGTACAGTCAACAAAAAATGGTTTACGTTTGAACATTAGTACTGATTCTATCTCCACTACTCATTCATGTAGTCCATTTTATGGGTCTGTTACCCTCCATGTATAGAAGTAATTTCAGAGAACCACTGAGTAGCGGAAGCCTAAAACTTTATGTTTGTGCCCTCTCTTTTCCCTGCCATTCTGTTGGTTCAGGATGACCTTTCACATCTCCGAAAATGCTGCTATGCACTGAAGTCACATGCCTCTGTCCCTTCTGCTCTTAGATTAAAGAGCTTTAGTTTCTCTAACCTCTCAAAATATCCATTATCCACCATCTCACTGATCACTCTGATAGTTTTTATCTAGATTATTTCAGAAACCTGAGTTCCCTTTTCTTGTATGTTTTTCAAAACTATTCAAAGTATTCAGTGTATGCTTTGACTAATGGCCTGTAGAGTGGAAACCCTTACTGATACACTCCAGCACTCTTTTTGCTGTTACCACTGCCATCTCACTCTGTTTCTGGTAGTCCATTTCAGGTGTAGTCACTCACCTCATATCTCTTCACTCCTAATTTGCCAAAAGTTGCACTCCACAAACTGAAGGTTAACTCCATGGATCTTGTGGGACAAGTACAGCACTCAGTGTTTGTACTGAACATTAACTGCCACCTTCCTGCTCATTTAATTAGTCTTTCTGAATTATTCCTTGTTGTGCCATCAGCAAAGAGATTGATCCTGTTCAGTATTCCTGCACATATGTCTCAGATAAACACACTGGGCAGTTTTGGATCCAAGACAGACCCTTGCAACATTCAAGTATTTATTTTCCTAATTCGTAATGTAAGAGATTAAGACAAATGATAGTTACCCTTCACTGTCTCTTCTGACCTCTCTTAGTATAATTGCATAATTAACTAGTCCCTCTTATACCTCGTTATATGAAAAGTTCTGAGAGCTGGAAATACCAAAGTGAGGCCTGAACCTTATACTTAAAGATTGTAGCTACCTTTCCTACTATCAAAGGGACGGCCTTCAAATATTTTCTGGCATTAGTACAGGCCAATAGATTGGAGGTGGTGTCCTGCTAATGATTAAGAAAAAAATAAGCATAGAAGTCAGACTTATTGGCAGACTTATCACCCTTATGATACATTACTCAAATGAATTGTTACTGACTACGTATTAGGAAGACAAACTAAACTTTATTTCTGGTGCAGGTTATGTAATGTTCTAGAATATCAAAGACCATCTTCAAGCAATTCAAGTTCACACAGTAAAAGAAGCTACTGAATTACTTTAGTTGTTTTCATCCATGATTGGATCAGTCCAAGGAAGGCTACTCTGAACAGAACTCCTGCCCTACATAACCTTGTCCAAGTCATCAGTGAAACTGCTAGGCACCGCCTAGCACAGGCAGTACTTCATTCCTGCAGTTGTCTTCAGGAATACCACTTCCAGATTACAGTTCTCACAGGCGCACTCAAACTTCTTGAGTGGTCACAGTCCTGCCCTAACTAGATGGTAATCAACACTGATAAATTTGAGTTTATCTACATTGAGAGCAGGTGTGTCCTAACTAGAGTAAAAACAGGTAAAGTTTGAGTGCCTTAACTGGGATGCAGTCTGGAGGAAAGGTGAACCATTATTATTGTTGGTCCATTTCCTAACTCTCTTATACAGGTTCGGAATAAGTTTTGTCCTTGCTAAATGAGGAAAGTCAGACGGAGTAAGTGACCCTGGAAATCTTCAGAGAGTAAAGCTCTAAATAAGAAAAAAGAAGGTCATGCTTGACACTGCCATTGCTGTAAAACTCTGGACCTCTGTAACTATAATATCTTTGTAGCTTTGAAGTGAGTATGTTGAACTTCCATTAAATCTATCAAAACTAGTTATGTTAGACAAAGACAGGCTATTCAAAAATATGGGTTCTGATACTATTTTGTATTGCAATTAGAGAAGTCACTGAAACTCTTAAAGATCTGGGAGTTAATCCCCACCCCCAATTTGGGGACCAGTCTCGTTATCATCCAAGACTACACCTTCTGGCATTCTTCCTGATTTTTATTTCAAAAATGTGAGAAGGACTGAATTATTTTAATACTTGAGAAGCTGCTTTGCTATCATCTACTCACTGAAGATAAATAAAAATAGTGCCTTCTTCACCTTTGTTTCATATGTCTGTCAGTCTTTATGTCAAGATGATAAATCCACCTGTACAATCCATCAGTTATGACAGGAATAAGCTCTCCATACCTTAAACATGCAGTGATCATTGTACTTATTATTTGCCACTTCCAGGATTATAGCCATATTGGAAATCTTAGTTCAGTTGCCAAAATCTTTGAAAAACCAAATTTGGGGAAGTACTCAAAATGAATTTCAAACAAATGTCATAAATTCTTGGGTGGATTTTAGAGAAATAAACTTATAGTTTATACAAACAAAGCTAAAGCAGTGTTTTTCAGCTTGTGTAAGAGATTAATGGAATGTGTACATTTCAAGCCTCTAAAATAGTACTGATTGTTTGGTTTAAGTACTTGGGGATCTGGCTGGAGTTGAACCATAACTTATCTTTCATTCCTCATGTTGAATAATGACAGGACAATGCTTGGAAGCCTCTCAGGCTTACTTACAGAATCATTATTCATGTTAAGTGGGAAGTATTAAGAACTATGGATACAAATATTTTAATATCTAAGATCAAGTAGGCTCTGTCTATCACTACAATCAGCTCTTCACAGAACACAAGCTTAGTGAAAATAACCCTCAGCAAGATGTGTAAACTTATTATACTCCCTAATCACTTCCAATATCAAATCATCTATAACAATTTTAACTGGTTTCCAATAACAGCTTGATATAAACACACCCCTCCCTCACTGTCAAGTTCCTACATGAAGAATATTGCTTCTCCTTGTGCAAAAATGAAAAGTTGCCGTCATTTCACTCCCATAAAATCTTAAACTTGGGGATCCTTAACTTTCAAAAGGTTGATATTTGGTTTGTGGAATGGAGAGCAAGCTGTTTGCACAGTGTCTTTGGATGCCTGATACCAAGTTACTGTAAATATAAGAAATGTGATGAACTGCAAGGAATTCAAAGCAAAGCTACTGCATCAACTTAGCTAGGGCCTGCAAATCTATCTGCATTATATCATCATCATCAGACACCTTTTTCATGTATTACATGGGGTTGGGGTGTCATGGCAACATTAGTCAGTGCGACCAAATCACCTAGAACCAATGTTTATACCACTGAATGGCTTGTCCTAGCACATAAAATATATCTGCCTTTCAGATAATGGATATTTGTATATGAGGGCATTGAATATTGTGCAGATTACGTACTTTTTAGAATTCACTATAACAAATCCTTTGGATCTCCTCCATTGAATGTGCTAATGATCGTTCACAGAAGAGCTGATAATTTAAAGTTGAACTATTGATTTATTACTACTGTAAACTCTCATTCTCTGTACTTCAATGTTGTCTTAAAACAGCATTCTATAAGTTGCCACTCTTATCTTTATTGTTTGCTTCTCAGTTTAAAATGTATTCTATTAAGTGCATTATATCCATTGCGCTTTGACAGTGCTCTGGGTCCTGGGTGAGAACTGACTTCAGGCAAACAAATGTACAAACACATATATTAAATAAATTGCCTCAGTATATATCATAATTAGAATTGTTAATGCTGTGCTATGCCATTCCATACTTGCTGTTCAGTGTGATATGCATTTCTACTTACAAGTTTGTGAGCAGTTATTATCAAACACAAATCATGCACTCCATCTTTATGCAGTTATCATGGGGACTGTGGTCTCTCCATGACTTGTACTGTGTCATTTACTCTTCTGATGGGCTGTGTTAAAACACAGCTATGTGTTGTGGTGATGATATTTTCGCTACATGTAGACTTTAAATGCAACTTCAGAATCAAATGTATATGTATAAAGCAGTCATGTACACGTATAGGACCACACTAATGTGGACTTCTTTAAACACATGCTGTTATGCACTGTGCTTAAGGGTATATATGATACACCTCTGCTATGATCTTGAGCCCTAAGTTCAACTGGTCTCTTACTTGCGTGCCATTAAGAAATATGTTACTGTGCATCAATTGGATGCAGCAATATCTTTGAACTATGTATATATGGCACTGTACAATGCATTTGTGTTGGCATTGCCTGGTACACATTGCAAATCATTGTCTCTGATTCCTGTGGTAAATCATCAGTAACTGCTTATCAATATTTTATTAGGCTATGTTACTATAGTGCCTATACATTTAAAACAGTTTACCAAATAAGTGTTGTTATGAGAGTATGAACTTTCTGTTCTTTCCACAAAAAAATCATTGTAATGAAATGTATACTAATGTATATCTAAAACATGAGGTAGATGCAAAACATGAAAGTCTGAATCCAAGTATTTAGAAGGGTGGGGTAATTATTCCTACCATGAGCTGTAGTTAGGTAAGAATGTATATAGTAGTGTATGGTAGTATATTGTAGTATTAAGAAGGCAACATGCAGCACTGCACCACAGGTATGATGGAGTGCCACAGTTTTCACTGGTATGAAATAATGTCTCATCGATCACCAGTCCTTATACCATGAAGGTCTGTTGATGAAAATGAAGATACTGCAACTCTAATTATGTTTTCCATCCCAACACAAAGTTTCAACCACCTATTGTGCCCTTTTAAAATGTACCCATCACTGCACTTAAAGTTTCAACCACCTATTGTACCTTTTTAAAATTTACCTGAATTACGTGGTGGTCAGCCACATCTGGAGTTTCCTTAGGGTCAGTCTGCCTTCAAGTAGAAAGCATTGCCTCCTCTACTACTAACACTGCCACTAAGATTTCAGTGTCTAAATCATTTCCTAGGAATGCAGTGCATACTCTTTAATATCATTTGCTGTTTATACCTTACTTATTTTTTCTTGTTTCTTTCCTTTATTAATCTAATGTATTTATAACCCTCCTTCTTTAGTATAATGTCCCAGCAATTTGGATCAATACGAATATCGCAGGGATTTTCTGTTCAATGTTATGCTTTGGTTCTCTTAGTGTGTATTACCCTTTCAATTGTCTTTCTATTTCTAAATTGCTCTCCCTCTGTCTAAGTATTTGTAAATATTACTCTCTCACTCTCATTGACTTCTCTGTGTTGCTCTCCATCTATCTCAATGTTAAACACACACTTCTCAACTTATTTTCCTTCTCTGGGGTTCTCTTCCTCTGGAAATGATATCTCAAACCAAAATTTATCATTGCATTTATTTTTCCATTTCCTTACAGCAAACTGTTTTCTATGGTATACAATTATTTGAGTTTTCCATCTTAAACTGACAGAGATGGGTTTAAAACTCTGACCATATGTTGTTTTCCCCTCTTCAATTACTCTAGGGAAGTCTTTCTTATTGATAACATTCTCTCTCTCTTAGCACTCACCTACTGCCTGCAATTTTTATTTTTTCTCTACATACTGAGGATTTCTTTTTAATCTCAATAGAAAGCTTAGAATTCTGCTCAGACTGACGACTTTCTATACTTTCTAACTTTGTTCCCTTAAAATACTCCCTTTCAGTAACTGATGTTCTCTTTAGTTTTCTATTTCTACTCTCTGTTCTTCAACACTTTCAGATTGTAATGACATTTCTACCCCCACTTTGTAATCCTTTCAAGTTACAATATTATAGTAAGTAATTTATTTCATTTTATTGGTTCTACACGTACAGGTTACTGTAACATAGGTGTATGGCTACATATCCCTTCAAATGGTATAAATTATTCCTGTTTCTCTGCGCTTAGCTAAATATCTGTAGACTTAGTGCTTTCTAACACTATGCCTTGACCTGTGTTATAGTCACACATTGTTATGAAAGTGTCTGGTAGTTGACATCAAGGTTAGGCTAAGGTCTGTCTGTAGGTGTATTGACTTGCTGATTACACTCCCCACACTGAAACCGTAGTCTATCAAGGGATTATCTTAATTTATTGCTGCCACAGTTACTTAAACTGGGGAAAAATCATTCCCTGTTATCATATCATGTATTAAATTGGGAATTGCATCAACAAAAAGAACTGCCTTTCCAAACACAGTATTTATTTTTGTGTAATAGGATTTTGTTTATTATCTTTTTTACTGCAGACTGCCTTTTGAGTAATGGTCTTATTTTCACAAGCATACTACACTTTTACAAGTATAACTGCACTGCCTATGTCTATTGCCTCTGCAGCTTCCTCTCGTCAATTAAGATGTTGCTGTTAAGTTTGTAAAAGTACAATAGAAGGCTGACTCAAATATTCTGACAGACAATTTATCACAGTCAGTAAGCTAAGCATCATTAGCAACATGTCTTTCAATGGTTGCAGTTCTAAGTAGGACATTGTTATTATTTATTCTTTGTTGACAGGGTTAGTCCTACTGGGCTAGTAGCATCTTTATAGGGGAGGTCCACGGTGGAATTCAGAATATTAGGGGAAATTTAGTCAAGGTACTACGGAAGTTCCCCTAGTCTTTTTTGATATGTGCCATACGATCTTTTACATCCACCTAAGTTATCACCAACTCCAGCAGATAGGGCCTTATTTTAATATCTCAACTGAAAGATGACACACTAAGGAGTGCAGCACCCCTTATGTTGCACTTCAGTGTCAGTAATTTATTTACCTGGTTTAGGTAGAGAACCCACAGCCTTCTGCACCATAGGCCAGTGTGCAACTTGTTACACCACTGACATGGCTAATGCTATTGTTAATAGTACAAAATCTATGTTACCACTTTTCCAACATTTAAAACAGGGTATGTCTACAGCTAGTACTTCATTTGTTTTAATGGGATTTGATGCAGACATTATCATAAATTTAGACTGTTCAATTTTAAACAGAGTTTTTTTAGATTTATAGGTCATACTAGGCAGTTGATCTGACTATACTGTCTATAGCTTATAAAGTGCAATACTCACAATGCTATTACTTTCTATAAACATTGTGGACCACAACTGGAGTGCACTTATGGTTATCCATCTTCTTATCTGGGTTGTAAGTGAATAGGGTTAGGTAGCTTCATTCTTTAATGTGAAGATGGATTTTGTTCCAGAAGAGGTGACTTATTTAGCAGAGGTATCCATTTCACCACCAGGTTTAGTTTATGATGCTGTGGAAATTTAGGTCTCTTGCACAGGTGTTGGCTGTGTTACATGTTCTGTGAACATGTAGAAGGTTAGACAGAACATGGTTATTTAAGACCTTGTAGGCTAAACTACCCCTTAGGAATCTGTATGAGATGGAAAACAGAGACAGAGCTTCAAGTCATTCTGCATAGGTCATGAAACTTATGCCCTTAATTTTCTTACTGAGGAAGTTTGAAGCTTTGAGGTCTTTTAATCTGGATGATGTGTGTGGTCAGGATTATGCCAAAGGAGGCATTATATTCTATTACAGGACACATAAGGGAAGAGTAGAATGCAATGATAACATCAGGTCTATATCAAAATTCCGAAGAGGGAAAATGCTGAATGTGAAAACGTCGAACCTTAAATATCGAATGATGAAAATGGCGAAGCCCCGGAACATCGAAATCTTACCTAGGGCAAGATTTTGGTGGGCCATTCCATCGCTTCAATATTTCCTCCACTGTGGTGTGAGAGGTACAGACCTTAGGGTTATGGTGTGGGTTAAGGTAAGTGGATAGTTAGTAATGTATGTATGGTGTAGTGTAGGGTTGTGTTTTGTTAACTGTATGTTTGTGTATGAATTTTTTGTGTATAGATTGGTAGGGTATGCGTGCAATAGTTACAGAACATAGGGTCAGGGTGCGGGTTAAGGTAAGTGGATAGTTAGCAATGTATGTGTGGTTTAGTGTGGGGCTGGGTTTTGTTAACTGTATGTGTGTGGTTTATTTATTTTGGTGTGCTTGTGTTGTGTGTATGTTTCTCGGAACAGTGAATTCTTTTCCCTGGGAAAAAATTTGCTATTCTGAGTGTTCTATGTTTTCAATATTCGAAATTTTAAGTTCGACCATATGGTGTTTGACATTTTGGAATTTTGAATATATGATATAGACCCATAACATCACCAAACCTAGAATATATACTAATGGTAAAAAGATGGGCTAGATAGAAAGATTTTTTTAAGAACTGCAGAAACATGGAAGTCAACGGAGAACTATTGTCTATGAAATTGCCAACGCAAACTGTATTGATTTTAGGAGATGGGAGAGATGCTTAGGTGCTCATATTTTCCATATAATGTAATATTACCCTTTTTAGCATTTAGCTTTAGACCATTGTCCTCGTACCACTTTTTGTATCTGTTAGATTATCTTGTTGAATCAGGTAGTCCTTAGCAGATTATACGACAGCTTCAGGTTTGCAATCATCTGAAGATTTAAGCCAAGCTTCAGATTTGCAATTATCTGAAACATTAAGCCAAAGACCATTGCCTGCACAATTAGTCAGCCAAAGACCTTTAACATCAGCTTGGACATCAGATGAATACATTCCTAATAGGACATACCACAGTATAAAGCTGTGAGAAACCTGGGGTTTCTTTTTTGTTTTTTGTTTTTTGTGGAAACTGTACGTCCCAATCCGAATTTGACAGGTTCTGTCTGTGAGTCAGTTTGCTATCTAGCAGGTTACATAAACACTTACATTTACTTTGATTAGTTTATCAATAATGTCTGAGTGGAAAATTGTATCAAAGGCCTTGGTCATGTCAAGGTTCACTTTGTGTGCACCAGTTTGCCTTTTATTAAATCCCTTAAGATGATTAGGTTAAGCAAGCAGGTTCTTCTTTTAATAAATTGGTTGTGGCACAAATGTCTATTTATGAAGTCCATAATGATATGTTCCATTGTCTTACAGATAAGGTGATATGGACAGTGAATATTATTAGTCTATAGTTTCCAGGATTGCTGATGGGTAACATTTATGAAAGGAAGGAAACACTCTGACACCTTTTTTGGCCCAACAATTTTAGTATTTTTTACCTCAATGAGAGCCTTTTAATCTTGTTTGAAGGTGACCTTTGGGAGGTGTTGATATGATAAGGAGAGATAATTAAATGAAATTCATCTGATAATATGTTGGCTATATCCTCAAGGGGTGAGTATAGGTCATTGTTATGCATCAGCCCACTGAAATTCTAAATATTGCTACTAATGTTACTGATGTAACTGAAGAAGTACATATGTATGTCCTTGCTGCAAATAATAACTTAGTCTTGGTAGATTTATCAGCATATTCAACATGCAGTTCAAAAAAATGCCAACTAGGCATTTTTTATTAAGCCAAACTTTTTTAACAGAATCTCTAGTCTATTATATGCCTCACATCACTGCCTAGCACATCAGTCTCTTAAATAGTGGAGTTATTTAATGTCCTGACTTACCTTCATGTTAAGACTGTCCAGAACATTCTCTTTACCCCAGACAGATGCCCTGACACCAGCCAGTTATTAAACTGATGCACACCTCACAGAGATCTGCAATTAATTAAGCATACACCATCCAAACTCACTGTAGCTCAAACCTATCTACTACCCAGTCTATTTTATGCTTCACCTATCCTCACATACCTTCAAACAAATCTGCTGTCAAAACTTGAACTCAGAATTCAATTATAATAAAAAATGCTGTATTTGCCACTAACCAGCCCTATAACTCTCACCACTGTCTATCCCTGAAAAAGTTAAATTGGCTTGGATTATGCCATCAGCTGCTACTGCCTCAATATCATTTGACACACTCCATCCTTAATCAGCCACGCTCTTGTCCTGCCCACGCAACTCTCATCTCTCCTTACATACCTCATTGCATTCTCTGTAGCTCCGTGCAGCACCTGTTGCAGATCTACAAACTAACAAAGCCAGTGGTAAACTTCTCTATAGCCACTCTGTGGCTTTTGCTTGGAATAAGCTGCCACCATACTTGAGAGCAATCACCAACAGAAACTACTTCAAAAACACTAAAAGGCTTTCTATTAAACTGTAGGACTTGCCAGAAACTACTTCAAAACCACTAAAAGGCTATCTATTAAACTCTAGGACTTGCCAGAAACTACTTCAAAACCACTAAAAGGCTATCTATTAAACTGTAGGACTTGCCAGAAACTACTTCAAAAACACTAAAAGGCTATCTATTAAACTGTAGGACTTGCCAGAAACTACTTCAAAACCACTAAAAGGCTATCTATTAAACTCTAGGACTTGCCAGAAACTACTTCAAAACCACTAAAAGGCTATCTATTAAACTCTAGGACTTGCCAGAAACTACTTCAAAACCACTAAAAGGCTATCTATTAAACTCTAGGACTTGCCAGAAACTACTTCAAAACCACTAAAAGGCTATCTATTAAACTGTAGGACTTGCCAGAAACTACTTCAAAAACACTAAAAGGCTATCTATTAAACTGTAGGACTTGCTCCTGCTCTGACCCTACTTGATATACCTTTTCCCACCCTCTGACTTATCACTTTACTCTCCTACTAATCTAACCTATTCAATGCTATTAAATGTTAATACCTCTGTACTTTTAACGTGGGCCTTTTACTTACTTTGTTATTATTTATAGCATATGTTTGTTTTAGAGCGCTTCTCCTCGAGTCTCCACTGAAAAAGGGCATCTGCCCAGTTGAACTAATCTGGTCAACAAATGTCAAATGAATACATAAACAAATACACCTAGTAGTCACTCAAAAGTCTGTATAGATATAATGGTGAATGTCTATACTCCGTATACATTACTAAATTATGGAAATCATTCCCAACAGATATCAATGATTTCTCATTTCATGTACAATTTAAAATCTCACCGAAGACATGCATCTCAAAAAAATAGTCCTGCACTTCTAAGAACCCATTTACTAACTCCTTCATATTCTAAAGTTATCCTGTCTATAATTTAAAGTCTTTGGCAAAACACAAAAACGCCAAGCAGCAACAGTAGGATGATCCACTCCACAGTAAATAAATGCACCTATTCAGGTCAAAGTCAATAAAACCAATACTGGAGTTTATTGAAGAGAATAAAACAAATGATAAGCGCTTTCATCCTGACCACTTCAGGACTTCATCAGATAATAAATTTAATCACACAATCTATATATATAGTACAAAAAACTTGAGTAAAAAATGTCATTAACAATTAATAAATTATTTTAACTGACACACCCCCTTAAAGGAAAAGACATGTTAAAGACTGTATTGTATATGTAACATATAAAATCTGTATGAGATGGAATAAACAGATGATAAAAAACTCTCATTGTGGTATAAAAACATAGATAAAATTGTGTTTAAAAATACATAAATAATGAATAAATAATTAATTAAAACAGTGTTATGTTTCTAGGGCTTTTAATTTTAAAAGAGAGCTGATAGAAATGTGTTTATTTAAGTCTGGCCAACTAGATGCATTAAGACGCAGTTGCCAGTAAAGCTCCCTCTTTTCTAGTAAAAGAGACCAGGCTCCACTTTGAGGTTCTGTTTTAATATTATCAATAACAGTAAAATGTAAAGAATGACCAGTATTTTCCATTATGTACTTGCTAAGTGCATTTGTATCTTTTTTTGATTTTATGTCATACAAATGCTCATAAATGCATTTTTTTTATTTATGGTCCATTTTTCCAATATAAAAGCAGCTACAACAATTACATAGAGCACAATAAATAATTCTTTTGGATCCACAATTGCATTTTGATGAAGTCTTACTTCAATGTCGTTTATCAGGAAAGTGCTACCTTCCTTAATGTGTTTACAATAGTTACACATGGCATACTTTTTCATGTGCCCAACATTATTCATTCCCTTTGGTTTCATCTCAAATATATTCTTTAAGTTTCTGCCCCTCTTAAATACTATGGCAGGATGTGAATCAATAAACGGTTTAATGGCTTTTTCATGATTTAGTATGGACTAATTATTTTCTAAGATTTTTCTTAATGTATAACTGTCATTAGTGCATATGGTAATGAAAGACGTCTTATACTCCCTTTTTACTTCTTGGTTCTCCACATTTAAGCATCGAGTGGAATTGTTGATACTGATGATGCTGGTGTCAATATCTGAAAGTAAAGGACTAAAATGACCTCTCTCCCTTTTATTTACTACTTCAAACATAATGTCCGTAATAAATTTGTACGGATAGCCTCTCCTTGAAAACATGGATTTGAAGTTATCACATTCACTGAAAAAATCATCAAGAACTGAGACCATTCTGGCTGCCCTGACAAATTGCCCCTTTACAATGGCTTTTTTCTGTTTCAGTGGATGTGTACTTGAGTAATGGAGTAGGGAGTTGAAGTAGGTTTCCTTTCTATATATTTTTGAAACAAACTTATTGTTTGTATATTATTTAATAAGAAGGACGTCTAGAAAGGGCACCTGGTCCATACTATAATTGTGTGTGAATTTCAAAAATGTAGTAGTAGAATCCATATAAGAAAATAAATCATTGATGTGTTCTGGGGGTTCCATCCCACAAAATAACTGTTTTAATTAATTATTTATTCATTATTTATGTATTTTTAAACATCATGTTATCTATGTGTTTATACCACAATGAGAGTTTTTTATCATCTATTTATTCCATCTCATACAGATTTTATGTTACATATACAATACAGTTTTTTACATGTCTTTTCCTTTACGGGGGGTATGTCAGTTAAAATAATTTATTAATTGTTAATGACTTTTTTACCCAGGTTTTTTGTACTATATAAATAGACTGTATGACTAAATTTATTATCTGATGAAGTTCTGAAGTGGTCAGGATGAAAGCGCTTATCATTTGTTTTATTCTCTTCAATAAACTCCAGTATTGGTTTTATTGAATTTGGCCTGAATAGGTACATTTATTTACTGTGGAGTGATTCATCCTACTGTTCCTGTTTGGCATTTTTGTGTTTCGCAAAGTAAGTATGATGCAGGTAGTCTACTGCTTCTGATAGCCTAGTATTAAAAGGCTGGTAATGGTAGCTGTAAGAGTTGACTGGGGTTCTATGGCTCCAGTAACTAGCACACAGTACCTAAGATGGTATATACTAAGTTAATTAGAGAGTCTTACATGTTTTGGGTATCTAAATGAAAATACAACTTTTATTTTTATTTATTTTATCCTTTTGAATGGATTGGTCCCACTAGGCAAGCAGCCTCTTTTGAAGAGAGATGCAAGTTGGTAATTATATTACTAGGGTCAATCTGACCAGGGAATCAGGGAGCTTGCCTACTCTTTTCAATAGATGCCAAGTGATCTTTTAAATACACCTGGGTGGTTCATAATTAGTGTCTTAAATGCTCTTAGTGCCCTGTTTCGGAAATGTCATTCTAATGAAAGGGCATGCAGTTGGTGGATTGGACACTCTAAATTGAACATAGGTGTGATTGTGCATCCATGTGTGTGATGTAGAAGAGCATCAGTGACAGGGCTAGCTATACAGTGGTATGAACTTTGCATCTAGATTGTCACTATTTTAGTGGCACCCCAAACCCATGTAAAACAAATTGGAAAAAGGTGTTGTAGATGGATGGTTGGATGCCATTTTGGTACATCTTCTTTAATTGTTTAACCTAAGTTTAGGTACAGGTTTTGTCCACAAAGTGTGGCAAACCTCAGATGAATTTACACAAGGGTAGCCCTTTCACTGACCAATGAAACCATGTACCCATCAGCCTGGTTATTTTGATTAGCAAGACCTTGAAATTCATTACATCTAACCTTATAAACTGAGATATCAAAAACCTTATCAGGTTAGACTTTGCTTTCATCAAAGGGAGATCCTACCACTCAATGTAATTAACTTTTTCAAGAAATTCACACAGCGTACTTGATCTGACAAAGTATTTGACATTATACCTCATCCAGGTATCATAACATGCTAAAGACCTTAAATGTAAATCCATAAGTAGCGAAGTAGTTAGCTAATTGGCTGAATGATAGAACCCATATAGTTAAGGTGGCAGACACCTCCTCAAAAAGTATGAAGTTAACTAGTGGTATGCCCCAGGGATCAGTGTTGGGAGCACTCCTTTCTGGCAAGTACTTCTCTGAGCTCCTGACTGGGAATCAGAATCAGCAAGCCCAACTGACCCTGAGGAAAATCAGAATATTTGTTTAATTAAGTTTGCAGATGACTGCAAAGTAGGCATTACTGTCAAATCCCACTCTGAAACCCATTCAATACAACAGAGACTTGCCCTCATAAACAAGAGGTGTATGGAAAAAGGGCTAAAGTTAAATGTGAAAATATATTGTATTGTGAAATTTGGTAAGTAACTCTGTCCTGTATGTATATGAGTGTGCCGCATCATGCCAGGTGTGTATGTGGTTGACAGCTGTTAGTTGACTGTGTATGATCGACAAAACAGCTGGCCAGTGGTGTATGAAAGTACACAATTCCTGAGGTCAGGGAATATGCCTTTCCCTTTATTTGTGATCTTGAACTCAGTATACATAATTAGTGGAGGGCATGTATTTTGTGAAGCTGCAGATTGAAAGCCATTGACACCCACTGTACAGATATCACTTGTATTTTTCATACCTGGTAATCTCAGTGCTGTTTCTGTGAGTGGATATAATCCTCTAATGGTATCATAGACTATAAAGGAGACCACAATTTGAAAAGTGAAATGACCCATCTGATGGAAGGACATTATTTTAATTCATGACTTACTGAAGTGAATGTTGTCTAATTTAAGAGTAAAACGTGGCTTGGATAATAAGATTGGTTGTAGCTCAGATGTGTGTAAGTGAAGTCCACATGTTTTAATCAGTCCCAAGCATTTCCAAGAAAGGAAAAAAAAGAAAAAATGCATAAAATTTGGTCTTGTTTGTTACTTATCTAAGATTGTTAACCCCCCAAAGACACCTTACTTGCAGTTGTTGTAGACCTTTTCCAGAAGAACAATTACTTGAGGAAAAGGTATTTAAAATGTATACATCCAATGCTGAATTAAATTAATTATCAGTGTTGTAGTCACTTGCCAAAAATAGTGTCACAGATGCAGTTTTAGTGGAGTTTTCACCAGTGTCCACTTAGCAGATGATATAGATTTCAGGGAAATGGAATGTTAATACTTGTAATAATGTTGCAATTCCACTGCATTGTACAGAAGCTATACAAATGATGAATTAATGCCCTATTCCTACACACAAGATAGCAAGAAATACTGGACATAGGGATATTTATTAATGTAGACAATTCTTGCACATGCAGCATGTGCTAAAATAAAGGTTTTATGTAGTGAGTGCATCTGTAGGAACATGCATCACTGTAGTCCTTTTCTCTTCCTCATTCAGCTGAAAATGGTAAATAATGCTGGAATGTGAGCACGAGCTGCAAACTGCTGCTGTGGATAGGGGAGCCTCATCTACTCTACTTCGCTTTCTTCCACTGTGACCCTCACCAGCTTTATAAAATGATGATGATGATGACCATAAAAGGCTGTAGCTTGTTGCTAAGAATGTTGTTTATTCTGAAAGGTTGCTTCAGACCTGCATAAATGGATGTATTATGGAAAAAGTCCAAAATGAAACACATTTACCCCAAACAGCATTGCAATTTCTAAGGCTGAAAGGCAGAAAGAGTAATTGAGAAATGGCTCATTGAATTGGGAGGTTGGCCTAATGGTTAAGGTGTTTGCCTTACAAACACAAGATGCAGGGTTTGAGTCTCACAAGGGATAATTGGCTAGGCTTAAAATGGCTTACAAGGGCAGTTAGCTTAGTACTAATCTATGAACCTATGAATTGCAATGGGGCCTATGCATAATTCAAGCAGATTCTTGAAGCTGCCTACTTCATTGTACCAGATGACCCCTTGGGAGATTCTGCAAGTTGTGTCCAGTTAGACTAGTTAATCAAAAAGCCACAAATCAACTTGTGAAGAATGTTAAACTATCAAAGTCAGGAGGAGTAAGTTGTCATTCAACCCAAAACCACATATGAGTGACTAACATTGGAGGAAGTGAAGAGATAGAAATATTTGGACTTCTTCACTTTTGGCATGCAAGGGAATCAGTGCAGCAAATATGTTTTGGGGCATGTTTTAAGTAAGTGAGTATTTTAGATCATAATTAGTATACAGTCCAAGCTGGTTCTGATCCAACTATCACAGTTATTTCTGCTTCTAGTTGTTTATACCTACTATAGTGTGTGGAGTGCCATAGCTTCCTACCTCTGCTTTTGCTGTCATGGAGATCATATTACTTATAGAAGTTATTAAATCATTTACGATGTTCATAACTTCATATGTTCATATGTAGTTACTAGGGCAGACAGTCCAGGAGATTACTAAGGAGCCTAATGCAATTTCTTAATTGCACAGACCAATTTTTGGTTAACAAATTTATTCAGAATTCCACAGTAGGCAAAGGGAGGTTGAGGGAATCAATCTATAGACTTCAGGAAGCAGCTTATTAATGGCTCATAGCCTTAATCCTATGCTAATTGCCAGACAAAATCAATTCAAGCACCTGATATGAGTGTAGAACCAACACTTCTTTGATCTACAGTATCAAAAGTGAGTTGGCAACTTGTTAATCCTCTGATACACTTCATTCCAGTTTATAACATGGAGAAGTTATGACTGATCAAATAACATGTTATGTAATTAGGGAAAAATATGCTTATAACAGAGCTTGTCCATGTTCCCATGTCTATGGTGTAAGAAAATGGTGAAATTAACTGTGGACAGTTTACCAGGGATTGTCACAGAACAAAGAGCTTGTTTTTTTTTTAACATTGAAGTATGTAGTATACATTACCTACAAATCCCCATCCAATTTTTTTTAAAATACATAACATGGTCTGTAATGTTTGAGAAGGTCACTGAAAAACCAATCAGTAAAAACAAAATGAAAACTCCAGCAAAGCTAGAACTTCCACTGAGTGACCTCCCAAACCTTTTGTATCAGAGGCACATGGGGATAGATGCAAATAACCCTTATGAACATCAGGAGTTTCATCTAATTGGCAATTCTGAATGCCAATGACTTGTTTTGTTGCTTTAATGGACAATTTTAGGCCAATAAAGCCAAAACCCACTAACTGTGGATATACATATTTCAGCCTTGTTATGACCTTGTCAGCACAGCACAAGCAGAGCGTTTGACTAAGCATAGAAAACACAGGGCTGTTACACCCAGCCGATGTCCATTATCATTAGGGTCACTGCAAAAATATCCCAAATAACAAACTAAAACAATAAGTGAGAAGGTCACTGAAAAAAAAAAACAGTAAAAACAAAATGAAAACTCTAGCAAAGCTAGAACTTTCACTGAATGACCTTCCAAACCTCTTGTATCAGGGCCACATGGGGCACCCTCCTATTCTGCTCCTCTCTTGATGCCCCTCATCCTCATAAGGTTGTCTTCTGTTTAAACTCCTTTTTAGCTTTCTTACAACTGACCCTACCTATTACCTGTTCTGCTATACTTTCCCACCATCTGCCTTTAAAATTCACTTATACAACATCCTACTCTTCCACACAGATCTCAAACCTACTTACCCTGGCAGTCACTCCTCCACAATCAGAATTCCACTGATTGTTCACCACGACTGTCTCACTCAACTGTCTCAACCCGCTCCGTTAGCCCTGGCTCACTCCGCTCCTCCCTACCCCAATTCCCACCCACCCCAGGGGTCCTCAATATATTTCTCACTTAACCACACCCTATTTTACCTATACCAATCAAATAGTTCTCCTTATTACCACTCCTCTCCAAACTTACTCAATTACCTCTCCTAACTATATCACATATCCACCCCACCCTTATAGTTTCAAATACCCAACTGCAATTACTAAATACCCTTACCTATCTTCCCATATTATACTTACATCATGGCCAATATTTCCTATCGACCTCAACTAAAATTTATAGCATTTCTTTTGCTCCTACCTCCTCTAATAACCATCTATACATTAACCTCTTATGAACATCCACTCCACCCAAACCTTCTACTGCCCTCCAGGCTCACCTCCACACCACTACTACCTACCGCTCTTTATAACATTAACACCACAATTTGTCCCTGCTACCTGCAAGCCAAATATCACAGACTAACCCATATAAAATATAGTACTCTCCTTGCAAGAAAAACACTCTGTTTTTATTTCCTTAAAGTTAGCAACCCCACATATAACATACTCCACTTATCCCTTCTAGATGGTGACATTCATCCTAATCCTGGCCCAAACAATATTCCTGACACCGTACAAATCACATCTAATAGTACTTTTGCACATAAACCAATTAAGCCTCCAAACTCTCTTTCAATAGCACATCTTAACATTCGAAGCATTAAAACAAGACTACCCATCTTCATGCCCTATTAGAATTCTACCAATTTGATTTCCTATGTCTATCAGAAACATGGCTAAAACCATCCATTAATGACAATGAACTTACCCCACCTGCCTACAGTATCCTGAGAATGGACCGTATTAACAAAAGGAGGAGGTGTAGCAGTCCTCTATAAAATAATCTACAAGTCACCTCTTCTAATATAAATCTACCTATATTTAATAACTCAGAAATCCTAGTTACTAAACTTCAAATCAACAAATTCAAATCCATTAACATCGCTTGTATTTACCTTCCCCCTGGTAATAACATTAATACCCTTGAAAGCATTCTTAACTGGATATCTATCAATCTTCCACAAGAAACCTTAATACTTGGGGACTTTAACATAGATTGGAAGTCCTGCAGTACCCCTCAGCCCACCACCCACATTAATCTTTACAGCTTCTCTCAAGTTATTACCTCCCCTACAAGAATTAATAAACCCAACAACAAAGAAAGTATACTAGATTGGATTCTTACAAACTCTCCACACCTCACATACAAAACAGGAACCCTCCCTGATGACCTAAGTGATCACTTACTCACTTATATCATCAGACACAAATTTAACATACCTAACCCTACTACATATCGTACAATCCGCACTAAAAAATTCTTCAACCCTGAACTTTTCCAGCTAGAACTCAAACACTGTGATTGGTCACCACTAAAAACACTCCCCCTAGATAACGCAGTTGACTACTTTAATTCCACATTCTTATCCATCCTTGACCAACATGCCCCTGTACGCTCTATTAGAAGTAACACTAAACCTGCCCCATGGCTCACCAAAGCAACCAGACAGAATATTCTCCTCAGAAACAAATCTTGGGCAAAATGGCGCACTTCCAAGAATTCAACAGACCACCAAACCTTTAGACAACTTAGAAATACTACTAAAAAAGCTATCCTGCTAGACAAAAAAAACTTTTATATCCAACTACAACAAACTAACCAAAGAAATCCACAAAAATGTTGGTCCAGCATCAACAAACTCCTACACCCAGGCCAAACTATTACACCGACACCACAAGGCTCTAACCAAGATAACCCAACACATACTGCCAATGCCTTTAATTCTTTCTTTACAGATACCATTCAAACACTAGCCAAGCAATTATCTCCAACTTCCCCTAATCTAACCACCTCTTCATCTTACACTATTCCATTATTTCAGCTACAAACTGTTCCTACATCCTTCATTTGCTCCCTTCTAGAAAAACTGAAACCTACTACCCCCTCTGCTGATCATCTACCTGCTGAATACCTGCAAAAAGGTGCCAAAGCCATAGCCCTCCCAATTTCTATACTCATAAACAGAACTATAACTGAAGGAAATATCCCATCTATCTGGAAAATCTCACACATCATCCCCCTACATAAAGGTGGTAACTCCATTGACATCTCAAACTATAGACCAATAGCCTTACTTTCTCCACTGGCAAAAATAATGGAAAAATGTGTCCATAAGCAAGTACTCACCCATCTAATTGATAATAACTTACTTGCCAACTGTCAACATGGATTTAGACCTAACCACAGCACTACCACAGCCCTTCTCTCCTTCACAGACTGTATAAATTCTAACCATAATAACAAAACCCTTTCCTCTTCTGTCTTCATTGATTTATCTAAGGCTTTTGATATGGTTAATCACCAGCTCCTTATTGAAATACTTAAATCTCTTTCTCTTGATACTCTAACTTTACAATGGTTCAAATCCTACTTAGAAAATAGACAACAAGCAGTACTATGGGAGGGTAACCTATCTTCTCACCTCCCTATTTCCCTTGGTGTCCCCCAGGGCTCCATTTTAGGCCCATTGTTATTCTCCATTTTATTAATGACCTCCACCTAGCAATCCCACATGCTACCTGCATCCAATATGCAGATGACTCCACTATTATTTGCTCAGCTAATACCGCTACCAAGCTACATTCCCTTACACAAAATGCATTTAATACAGTGGAACAATGGTTTTTAAACCGTTGCCTTCTACTTAACCCTAAAACCAAACTCCTACTCTTTACTCCTACTCATAGGTCTGCCCCTCTTCACTTTACTCTTACATCCAACAATGGGACTCTCATATCTCCAGACACAACTACCAAACTTCTTGGAATAACCATAGATAATAATCTAAACTTCGACACACATACTAACATCACTATAAAAACAGTAAATAAAAAACTGGGATCCCTTTACAGAATCAAACCCTTCTTTATGCCTACAACCAAAATTGCTATAGCTAGAACTCATTTAATCACTACCTTACTCTATGCATCACCTATATTCACCAATCTCTCAAAAAACAATCTAAACAAACTTGCTACTGCCTATCACTCCATTGCTAGATTTGCCACAGGATCTCCTTTCAAAACACATCACTGCAACAACCTAAAACAACTAGGATGGCTAGAGTTTCATAACCAGATACTATCTCAACAACTCACTATTGTCCATAAGAGCTTGCACTACCCCACCTATACACCTATACTGACTACCCTCATTACCCCCTACAACAATCTTAAGATCCTTCGCTCCTCTAATAAGCCACTTATTACTATCAACAAATCCAACAACACAGCTGGAGATTCCTTGTTTTCTAACTCCGTAGGCAAACACTGGAGCAGACTTCCCTCTGAACTCCTATCTCTGACCTCCACTAGGCTCTTTAAACTAAAAATAAAACAATTTCTCAATTCTCACTGGCTTTGTCCTTGCACCAACCCTGACTAAATGGCTTCTCTGCTCATAACAAGTGTATATTCCACCTGCTTACATACTCTTGCTGCTTCCTATATATCTTCATCTTACTGTATCATATGATACATTTATATAATTTATCACCAGTATATACTCTTGGTTATCCTGTTTCCACTAGAAAACTACTAATTTATTCTTATTTCTATTGCATTCCATATCACCTCAGCATGAGCTAAGTATGCTTGAAATGACAACTGTACCTTACCTGTATCTATGTAATCTGTTTAGACCCTTTTTTAATTATCATTATAATTCTTTGAATTTGTGACAATTATTACAGTCATATAGTGTGCCTGTATATGGTTGTAACTGCTTAGAGCTATTTTACTAGTCTGAACTTATAATTTTTTATCTGTATATGGCTGTAACTGCTTAGAGCTATTTTACTACTTTGAACTTATTATTTTTTACTGTATAATATTAACTGTGCTGGAGCTTTTCTCCCCGGGCCTCTACTGAAAATGGATCTAATTCCAGTTAGACTAGCCCGGTCAACAAATGTAAAATAAATAAATAAATAAATATGCAGATGACCCTTATGAACATCAGGTGTTTCAGCTAATTGGCAATTCTGAATGCCAATGACTTGTTTCATCATTTTAATGGACAATTTCAAGCCAATAAAACCAAACCCTACAAGCTGTGGATATGCATATTTCGGCCTTGTTATGACCTCATCTTCACAGCACAAGCAGAGCGTTTGACTAAGCATAAGAAACACAGAGCTGTTATACCCAGCTGATGTCCATTATCATTAGAGTCACTGCAAAATTATCCCAAACAATGAACTAAAACAATAAGTGAGAAGGTCACTGAAAAACAATAAGTAAAATCAAAATGAAAACGCCAGCAAAGCTAGAACTTCCACTGACTAACCTCCCAAACCTCTTGTATCAGAGGCACATGGGATAGATGCAAATAACCCTTATGAACATCAGGTGTTTCATCTAATTGGCAATTCTGAATGCCAATGACTTGTTTCGTCATTTTAATGGACAATTTCAAGCCAATAAAATCAAATCCTACTGGCTGTGGATATGCATATTTCAGCCTTGTTATGACCTCATCTTCACAGCACAAGCAGAGCGTTTGACTAAGCATAAGAACACAGAGCTGTTATACCCAGCTGAAGTCCATTGTCATTAGGGTCACTGCAAAATTATCCCAAACAACAAACTAAAACAATAAATGAGAAGGTCACTGAAAAAACAATCAGTAAAAACAAAATGAAAACTCCAGCAAAGCTAGAACTTCCACTAAGTGACCTTCCAAACCTCTTGTATCAGAGGCACATGGTATATATGCAAATGCCCCTTATGAATATCAGCTGTCTCAGCGAATTAGCAATTCTGAATGCCCATTACTTGTTTTGTTGTTTTAATGGACAATTTCAGACCAATAAAGCCGAACCACACTAACTGTGGATATACATATTTCAGCCTTGTTATGACCTTGTCACCACAGCACAAGCAGAGTGTTTGACTAAGCATAAGAAACACAGGGCTGTTATACCCAGCTGATGTCCATTATCATTAGGGTGACTGCAAAATTATCCCAAACAACAAATTAAAACAATAAGTGAGAAGGTCACTGAAAAACCAATCAGTAAAAACAAAATAAAAACTATAGCAAAGCTAGAACTTCCACTAAGTGACCTCCCAAACCTCTTGTATCAGAGGCACATAGGATATATGCAAATGACCCTTATGAACATCAGGTGTTTCAGCTAACTGGCAATTCTGAATGCCATTGACTTGTTTTATCATTTTAATGGTCAATTCCAGGCCAATAAAGCCAAACCACACTAGCTGTGGATATGCATATTTTGGCCTTGTTATGCCCTCATCAACACAGCACAAGCAGAGTGTTTGACTAAGCATAAGAAACACAAGGCTGTTATACACAGTTGATGTCCATTATCATTAGGTCACTGCAAAATATCCAAAACAATAAACTAGAACAATAAGTGAGAAGGTCACTGAAAAACCAATTAGTAAAAGCAAAATGAAAACTCCAGCAAACCTAGAACTTCCACTGAGTGACATACCAAACCTCTTATATCAGAGGTACATGGGATATTTGCAAATGAGCCTTATGAACCTCAGTTGTTTCAGCTAATTGGCAATTCTGAATCCCCATAACTTGCTTGCATTTTCTCAACACAGCACAAGCAGAGTGTTTAACTAAGCATAAGAAACACAAGGCTGTTACACCCAGCTGATGTCCATTATCATTAGGGTCACTGCAGAAATATCCCAAACAACAAACTAGAACAATAAGTGAGAAGGTCACTGAAAAACCAATCAGTAAAAACAAAATGAAAACTCCAGCAAAGCTAGAACTTCCACTGAGTGACCTCCCAAACCTCTTGTATCAGAGGCACATGGGATATATGCAAATGACGCTTATGAACATCAGGCGTTTCAGCTAATTGGCGATTCTGAATGCCTATGACTTGTTTCATTGTTTTAATAGACAATTTCAGGGCAATAAAGCCAAACCCCACTAGCTGTGGATATGCATATTTTCAGCCTTGTTATGACCTTGTCAGCACAGCACAAGCAGAGTGTTTGACTAAGCATAAGAAACACATGGCTGCAGTGACCCTAATGATAATGGACATCAGCTGGGTATAACAGAGGTTTGGGAAGTCACTCAGTGGAAGTTCTAGCTTTGCTGGAGTTTTCATTTTGTTTTTACTGAATGGTTTGTAATGTTTGGAATAAAAAAATGTCAGAATGTATGTCCTCTATTCATAGGTTCAGAGGATGTTATTTGTCTATTGAATAGGATGATTATTTGTAGCCTTGCCACTGTTATTACCGTTACTTGCTATCCCATTTACATGAATATCTGGGGGTGAGCTACTGAATGCATATGGGTTGACCCATTCACTCATCCAGGATTTGTTTGAGGAGGGTGAAAGGAACTACTTTGTTTAATATGAATGTGGAGTCTGTTCCAGAGGAGAAGAGAGGAGAGAAATTCTTTGAGTGAGGTGCTTGCCACTTTGGCAGGTTCAATTGATGCTACACTGAAGGTTAAGGTCTTCACTAAAGGTGTGCTGGTTTTGTAGATATGAAATTGGTTTCCAAGGACAAGGTCACGTGAGTCTTTGTAGTCCAGGAACAAGGCACCCCCTAAGGAGTCCATAAAAGAGAGAGAGAAGAAGAGAATTAGAACTCTAAGGTGTTTTGCATAAGTAATGGAACTCAGGTCCTTTATTTTCTTTGTAAGGAAATGTTGGAGTCTTTCAAGTTGGATTATGTACCTGGAGACGTACATGCCAGAAGGAGTACTGCATTTAATTATGGGCATATTAAGGGAGATGGAGTAGAGAGCTATGATAACATCACTGGACCTGGAGGAAAAAACATTAGTAATCATCTGCACTAAATAGAAGGATTTCTTAAAAACTCTGGCTTGAAAGTGATTAGGTCCTTGACAGCTGAGTTTGTTTTCAGAGATGCACCATTAAAATAGTAGGATCAATGGTGTTCCTGCTTGCCAAATAATATGATAATACACTGTTTGGAATTTAGTCTGAGAGCATAGTCATGGCATTATGTGCCTGTGGATGTTACTCCATCTTCTATAATCTAACAATCTTCAGTAGAGTTGCTGATGGCTCCAAGTTTAAAGACATTGGCAAACTTAGTTAGATAACTGCCTTTGACATGAGTTTTGATGGCAGAGATGTAAGTATTAAAATGTAGTGCCCCCAGTACTAAGCTGTGGGGGACACAGGCCTGTTTGATATGAGTGTGTCACCACTCTCAGTTTTTTGGATTTTGTCTCGGAGACACTTTACATTCCAGTTGGTAACATAAGCATTTACATTTAGTTTGATAGGCTTATCTATGATACCTGAGTAAAGAATAATGTCAAAAGCTTTGGCAAAGTCAGAGTAGGCTTTGTGATCTAACTTTCTCCCACCCAAGGCCTCAGTGACATTTTTTTCTGCTGTATCTGTCATGCTGTTTTTGCACACTGCCAGCAATACACTGGGGAAGAGGACGTGCACTGGGTTAATTGCAAAGGTTGTTGCCTAAAAATGGTAGCCAGTCAAAGAAAAACATATTGCAAAGCCAGAAGTGATTAAATACTCAGAAAAACAGTAATATTACCTTCTGTCACAATATTCTGGTTGCAGAGATCTAGAAACTACCTAAAATGTAAGCAAATAATTAATGTCCTGCTTAGATAGCATTTAATCACCATTGTAAACAAGAATAAGTTGCATGTTTTGGATTTATTTGAAATTTCATATTTTTCAGTCCAGCAAATTGGAGATTAAATAGCATTATTTTACGAGAAATGTAGACTGAAAAGCTATGAAAGAGGTATGCATATTTGTCTACAACTATAATTTTGTTATATTAGGGGTCTGACTTCATTATAGATTTGAAGACGTATGACTGGAAAATCTCAGCACATTGCAATTTAAACTGCATACATTTAATGTGTTTGGGAAGGCATATCATTTCAAGAGAGCCACCCCAGGTCTGTAAACTGTGTCTTAAACATAGCAAAACGTTTTTATGTGTTTTTTTAAGTACTTTTATTGCAAAAAAAAAAAAAAAGACGGTGCAGAGTACCATATAACTTAACTCATTTCTAAAACTAGGTTAAATGCACTAAATTAATTTATTGTATACAAATAGTTTTGCAAATATTACAAATCTTGTAGAAGCAGACCAAAACTGCATTTAGTAATATAATGCAGTGAATGTAACTTTTCTGTGTAGTGAATAATTCCACTATGAGTTTTTAACATAATATTTGCAAACGAGACACACACAGGCAAACCTGAACATCTAGTCATTTCAAAACCTTTGTAATTTCTTGGTAATAAACTTTTTACATGCACTTTGCTTTTATTGCCTTGATTCTTTTAAAAACTTCACAAATCTGAATAATTTCTCAAGTATGCAAGGGAAGCAAAATGTTTGTAAACAAGTCAGAAAACTGTCAGTAACTCCTTGATGCATCCATTGTAAGATGTGGAGAAGTGGTGTTATGTTATGTTCTAGTTCCTTTTAGAAGCTAGTAGTCTAGACACAGCAGACTAAGAAACTTAAATAATTGCCTCCATCCTGCAAGATAATTGTATATGAGTGTTTTGTGTTGTGAGTGTTTATGACACATTTCACTCTCCAGAATGTTTCCTACCAGTAAATGACAATGCACCCAGATGTCCTCTTCTGTTGATTGCTTTCAGGGAATATAAGGGCTTCCCTACAAAGTCAAAATATACTTACACATCTTACAAATGCCTGTAGATTATGTACGTGATGACTCTATGGTATAACAGTGGTATCTGCTCAAATCCGTAGAGGTCCACAAAAGACAGAAACTCAATACTTGCACAAAGGCTTTTACTTAATAGATAAAAATCAGCAATAGTTTAACATGATTCTCAGTGCTCATGTCCATAATATTATATTACAAGTAGTACTGCAGGATGAGTATTTTTTAGAAGGTGTATTGTGTTTTCTCATGACCTAGAAGCTATTGTTCAGCACAGTTTTTAGCCAGCAATATGGCTTAAGTGCCTCTCTTGTCTGTTCACAATGACAAATACAATGGCCAAAACCAAAGCATAGCTGTTATATGAGTTGTATAATCAATGTAGGCATGCAAATATGTGAATGTGCAGTTATGCCGACTCGGCAAGAGTATCTGGATTAACGCTGTGCATGTCATGATAATGATGCCTACACTATTCTCCAGATCTGGGGATGGCAGTAGGTCTTATGAGCTCATCAGCCAGGTCCGTCCATATGTCTACTTGCTTAAAATTCCCAGTCCTGGCTGCAGTCAGACATACCTGGTCCAGATGGACATACAACTGGGGAGATACTTTAGTCTTCTTTTCAAACCAGATAGTGGTGTACCCTGGAATCACAAAAGCACTTTGAATTGTGGTACTTTGCAGAAAGTGACTGATATGGTAGCAATCTTGTATATAAAGTGATAGTAGGCAGCTTAGCTAAGTTCATTACCAGGAAATTACAAAGGTTTTGAAATGATTAGATGTTCAAGTTTGCCTGTGTGTGTCTCATTTACTATATATGAAGATATGAAGATATGTACAAGTACAAATATTATGTTAACAACTTATAGTGGAATAATTCATGAGGACACTACACAGAAAAGTTACATTCACTGTATTATATTGCTAAATGCAGTTTTGGTCTGCTTCTACAAGATTTGTAATATTTTCAAAACTATTTATATACAATAAATTAATTTAGTACATTTAACCTAGTTTTAGAAACAAGTTAAGTTATATGATACTCTGTAACAAGTTTTTTTCACTAAAAGTACTTAAAAAAACATATAAGAAATGTTTTGTTATGTGTAACACACAGTTTACAGACCTGGGTTGGCTCTCTTGAAATTATATGCCTTTCCAAACACACTAAATGTTTGCAGTTTAAATTGCAATGTGCTGAGATGTTCCATTCATGTGTCTTCAAATCTATAATGAATGTGTGATGTGTAGGCATGCACTACATGAGTTAAGATGAAACACATGCTCACACCAGATAGTGCACATCCATTCATGCATGCAAAAAGTTGAGTGTGACAATGACCTTTTTGCCAGAAAGCCCCATTTGCCTATAGGCTTCACAAATTGATGTAAATCAGCTGAAATGGTAAAGGTATCATAATTTTATGCTCCTGAGTTCACCATGCATGCATTTGCACACACACACACACACACACACACACACACACACACACACACACACACACACACACACACACACACACACACACACACACACACACATATATAATATATATATGCAAACTTAGTACTTAAAGGAGGAAAGAGTGAGGTATTATGGCATAATCACCAAGATGGAGTCTGGATTGTGTTCCAAGTGTTATGCGGCAGTCCCACATCAAGTAATTTCTACTTTCTTACTCTTAGGATGAATGTATCACAGCAGTGTGTAATGAGATAAAAGTGTGATAGGATTCCTTTTACAGGGAGAGCATGCTAAGGTGTAGAATCAACTCATGCAGATATAAATGTCATGGAAGAATAGAATCAGACAATGTTACAAAGTGGGAAAAGATCAAATGACATGTTGTCCCATGCCAGGAGTAAAGCCTGACAGAATGCTATTGCTCAATCCTTCCACTGGGCAAACTGTGCGCGTGTGTGTGTGTGTGTGTGTGTGTGTGTGTGTGTGTGTGTGTGTGTGTGTGTGTGTGTGTGTGTGTGTGTGTGTGTGTGTGTGTGTGTGTGTGTGTGTGTGTGTGTGTGTGTGTGTGTGTGTGTGTGTGTATGTACGTGTGTGTGTAAGTGCGTGTGTGTATGATGAAAACTGTTCGATATCCCTTCATGGCAATGGTTTTTAAGGTGATGAAAGGTGCAGAAGTACAATCCAGGGTGGAGTGGATGGTAGTTTGGGACAGCAAGCACAAGTCCACAGCAGGTATAACATTTCAAATGGTATAACTGACAGTAGGACAATAGGACAATGGAACAGTTTATTTATTCTTTTATTTACTGATATTTAATAACCAGGAAAGTCCAACTGGGTAGAAGCCCATTTTCAGAGGAGGCCCAGGGAGAAAAGCTCCAAAGTTATCCAACTTGTATTCAAATAGCAATGTATACCTCTACGAATGTCTCTCCAACAGATACATCAGGAGTATCACTGGTCTTAGAAAATTCAGACTCAGAACATAGCACATGGCAAACAATGCATTCCTTTACAGTCACCTGTACTACTAATGCTGCTACATGTATAAGTAAGCATACATATGCATGGGAAATACAATACATGGTGTTTAGTGGTTTATCATTTGTTCATAGGCTGGTCAACAACTGCAGCTCCACTGGTAGGGTCTGAGGCCAGATGGCAGTGTAATGTTTGCAGCCATGTGGCAGTCAACTAGGCTATTACTCTCATATTCATGCCACAGCCTGAGAACACCAGCATACAGCAGAAAAGTGTACTGGAATGTTTTCCACACACATACCAGGGTGATCACTGCACCAGGACCGGTGCTGGTCAAGAGATAATGCATTATGGGTGCATTCTCTCAACAGAGAGGTGGAGTCCATCAGAGTCACAGCTACCTATCAGAATCCACATGTAAAATGCTCTGCAGTAGGACAGAACAGTATTAGACATTGACATACTCAGAAGCATCAGATCAGTAGCAAGTGTGCCAGGATATTTTTCAGGTACAAGCTACTGTTACTGAGACTCAGGTAGAATAAAAATGGTGATCTGTGATAAGTACTCTACCCTGGTTAACATGTCCAAACAAACAAACAAATAAATAAATAAAAAATTAGTAAATAAATAAATACACATCTTCCAGCATGTTTACAATATATGGAAATGATGGAAGTTACAGAAAATGCCATGATGAATCTTCTTGTAGAACATGGTTGCTCATCCAGCATTCATGTTAGCCTCTGTCTGCCCACATATGAAGAGTCAGATGGCACACATGGCAGACATACCTGCATGAAGCAGAGGTTGAGCTCCAGTGCATGGTGGTCATGTTGGACATCCAGCATAAGTACCTCAGTCAGCTCCAGCATCCCTGGATGCGTATTCCTTCATAGGTCAGTCTGTTGAACATCACAGGGCTTCCGCATCTCATGAAAGGACCCTATAATCCCAGTCCCATTTGCACAATATGGGCCATTCACTGACAAATATCTCAGTAGCTTCACATAGGTCATGACACTTTAGCAAATCAAACTCATGCTGTCATGACTGCACCAAAACCTGTACCTATTTTGGTTCACCAACCTTATCAACAGGAGGACACTGTATAAGACAAAGTCCAAATATCAGCTGCACAACCAGTGCCCTTTGTCCTACATACATCCCCCAGGCAGTAACAAGCACAGAGTTATGCTGTCAACAGCAAAGCAAATCAAAAATAGAAATGAAAAAATAACTTCTGCATACCCACAGATAGGCTAAAATGACTCTAATAATATACTGGCATTTATTATTATTATTATTATTATTATTATTTGTAACAGTTTCTGTATTTTGTAATATACTATTGTTTTATATTTGTTATGCAACAGGACTCAATCTAATTATCCTGAAAAATGTTAAAAGAAAGCTTTGTCAAGAACTAGAGAGGTGTTATAGAAAAGATTTTGTGTGGTATTTTGGTGTCATGATTAACATAAACATAAAGGTAATTGGCAAATGGCTGTGTTTTGCCTGTGTCTAAATCAGCTAAAGGCAAATAAACCGAGACATTTTTAAAAGTTCTCAGAAACTGTGTTTTATTTAAAAAAGGAAATTAAGCATTTACTCTTTAATTTGAAATTCCTGTAAAACAATGTTACATATTTTTCATTTATAATTACCTTGACTGGATTCCGACTATTACTTCTTGATGGTATAGCATATCAAGGATTCTCTGGTATGGATTAAAAACTGGATTACTTTGTGGAATGAGATATTATATGCAATTTGCAATGAAATGCTGCTCCTGTATATACTGACAAGTACTGCTTCGGTGACAGGTAATGTTTTCACTACAAAATCAGTCAAACTGATATACTACAGTTCCTTCTACTTGAATAATTTAGTATAATACATTTACATTAACATCTCCATTTTATATACTGAGTATGGCTGATGATCTGACTGTGATATAAACTATAAAGATACAAGCTGGTACTGAATTAATGAATAATACCATTTTTGCACTTAATATAGGCTCATTGACAGGATGATGCTTGGAAGTGGATGAAATGATTGTAAAGAAGAGAAGGCCGGACATCCTGTTTATCCTGGAGACAAGAGAGAAGGGCAGTGCAGCAATGCCACTTGGCTTGAGATCCAGAGTCTGCTAATCAGGAGGAAGAGGACAGAATAGAAATAGTGTGGGAATTGTGGTGATGGAGAGGCTTCCGAAAACCATGATTATATCATCAGAAATAATAATCTCGAGACAAGCAGACAACAGTGCAAAAGGCCAGTATTCATAATCTCAGCCTATGCCCCCAACAGGGTTGAGTTAGTATAAACAAGAGTGCAGTAGATAAAGCTGGACATTGAGAACAGGATATGAGGACTGTCAGGGTCTACATGAGTGAGGCAACAGGGATAAATAAGGACAGGCCATTCTTGACTTTCGGCCTATCTAATGGCTTGATGGTGGTCAACACATGGCTCAGCAAGAGAGACAGTCACAACATCACAGACAAGAATGTTCAACATGCAACTCAGGTAGACATCTTCCTAGTAAGCAAATGTCACTTTGATAGAATAACTGCTTGTAAAGTCATCCCTATTGAAACAGTTGGGCCCCAGCATAAACCACTGGGGGCTACAATCAGCTGCACACAATGGTCAGAAAAGACTATAAGGTTAACAGAGACTAGGCTGAAGATCTGGATGCTGATCGGAACGAAAGCAAAAGTGTTCAAGGAAAATACTTGGGGCTCTAACACCTCAGGAAGGAGAGCAAGTAGGTGGAGTTAAAGAAATATGTCAGCACCTCAAAACAGCATATGTAAGTAATATAGAACAGACATTCAGCCAAGTCAGGTATGGAAATAAGGTATGTAGGAAAGCGGGTGGTACAATGCAGTTGTCCAGAAAGTCACCAAAAGAAAGATGTGCAGGAAGCACTGGAAGCTAGAAAAGATGGACCCGCCTAAAAGAAATACTGGTTGACTAACAAAGAGGTTACCCTGTACATAGAAGATCATTTAAGGTGAGGGATTGTTTTAAAAGGTGTTTGGAGCTTTGGTTTGGGGATAGGGTGTATGAATCTCCATTAAACAAATCAGTGCTCTATGATGGTTCTAGGGCCTAAGCACTGTATATACATTTATGCATGTATATATGTAGGTTAAGAGAGCAGTAGCAGTATCAAAGAACAAGGCATCAGAAGCTTCCGGAAAGTGACTCAGCAGAGGGTACAAAGAAGCTCTGTCAGGTTTCAAGGCAAAGGCAGAAAAGATAAAGAAGATACTCATCAGACACTTTCATAAGGGATGCAAGCAACAGCCTGCTCACCAGTCCACAGGTCATCAAAGGCATAAAGAATGAGTACTTCTAGCAATTTCTGAATGAAAGAAAATCCCTTAGAAGCTGTGCTGGCACAGATACAGTGTATGGTGAGAGAGGAAGAGGATCCCACTCTAGAATAAGCAGTAACAACAATAAGGAAAGTGAAGCCAGGAAAGACAGTAGGTCAGGTGAGGTCACAGTGGATATAATCAAGATGTTGGGTGAGTTCGATAAATTTGGCTCCAGAGACTACTCAGAGCAGCAAGGAGAGAAAGTTATAACCCAGATGAATGGAGAATAAGCAATCTAGTGCAAGTGTAAAAGAACAAAGGGGACATTCACAGCTGTGGGCGATATAGCGGTATCAAACTCTTGACATATTGCATGAAAGTTCTGGAAGGGGTGATTGGTTAATGAAAACCACGGTAGTAGAAAGTAAGATGTGAGATGAGCGGTTCAGATTCAAATTAGGATGCAGTACAATTGAACCAATTTTGGCAGTGAGAGAGATACAAATCAGTGTGTACACCTTGTATTATACTTATTAATGTATGTTTTCACTGGTATCGACAGCTCTCACCCCTTTCTTGCTTCATCTTCTGAAGCAATTCACTGTCCTTTCCTGAAGATATGTAACATATAACTTTAAACGGATGACTGGGCTTTGGGAAGTATTTCTTGTAAAAGCATTGCAAATCTGAGAAGGTATCCATTCTGGAAAAGCTATCGTGATATATGTATTTGCTTCAAGAAGGCAATTGTGCACAACTTTAATTACATTTTTGCATACAGTACTGAAGATTCCTAAGTTGCTAAATTCAGAGGCACCACAGTGTCTGGAGCAAGGGGATGTCTTTTGATTTAGTGATCCATTTCTGAATGGTATGCTGCCATGACAACCTCAACAGATAGTCAAGTTCAGGAAGGCCAAATTCTTCTATTTTTTTCTAACCTTGCAAACAATTTCAAAATAATCATTCTATGGTGCAATGAATTCTTCACATCTTGTTTACCTCTGTGTATGTTGCAATTTAATTTCATTAGCTATATGCTGTATAATTTATTATTAATTCTGTATGATATTCAACATAGCCTAAAACATTGTAGTCTGCATAAATGTAATCATACTGAATAATGTATGGTATAGTTAATTTCTGTACATCCACCACCTGGCTGGGTGTGGAGCCTTGGTGCATGCACCAAAACCAAAAAGCTCACACTCCAAGTTAGCTTTCCAGCATAAAAAGAGTTTATTTAAACTCTAAATAGACATATAATCATATCAAACACCCATATGGTGAAAATACAAGAAAACTGGTTTTGGCTATGAGCCTTCATCAATGCCTTGGTGTATGCAGCTACTGCTTAAGTCTAAGAAAGTTCTGGAAATCACCACAAAATGTGTCAATATCAGATTACATGCTGTTGCAACATAATGGTAATAATTTTTAAACTACAGCTTCAATTTTACCAATAAATAAACATTAAACTTTATGAAGCTATTTATTCAGAACTGTTTGACTAAACTTTAATACTTAAGAAATACAAATGAACATTTCATAAAATTTCATAACAAAGTCCTTCAGATATGATACAGCCATGAAAGCAATAACACCTTTTTTACCACAACCATGAAACATTTACATTTACACTGCCTTACCTAATGCATGAAAACTGATTTTTAATAAATGTACATGTGTGTGTGTGTGTCTACATATATGCCTATATATATAAAAATATTATATTTCTTTAGATTGCCAACAAACCTTCATTGACTGCAAATACTTCAAAAAAGCTCATTGACTATAATATGCAAATATTTTCTTGAACATTAAGAAACAATTCCAGGTATCCAATATACATTAACAAATATATAAAACATTCTATTAATTTTAACTACTACTTCATCGAACAGTCACATCATTGATTTCTTTCCAAGGGAAAAAAATCGGTAGGCCAAACATGTACGACACAAAACAACAAACATTATAAAGTGGGTGGGCTTCACCGCCTACACTCCCCAATGTGGGGTGCTGTGCTCCCACACCCCCTAACTAAATATATTAACTCTGAGATCACACTACATTGGCGAAAAGGGCAGATGTAAAACAATGGCCAACCGATTTCTTTCCCTTGGAAAGAAATTGATGATATGGCTGTTTGCTGAAGTAGCCATTCAACACATACTGTATGCGTCAATAAAGACATTGTTGATATTCTGAATGGTTGATATTATAATATAGACCCTCACTTTAGGTACTATCAATTACTTTTTCCATAGTATAAGAGTGCCTCTCCTTTTTGAACTAAAATGAGACCCCACCAGAACTGAATATTCATTGAATAATAATTTCTCTAAATCCTTAGTTAACAAATGTGTTTCTTGTAAAAACATGATATCACCTTTATTTAACTTTAGATTAACTACCTCTCTTAATTGTAATAACACTTACACCTCCACAATTCCAAAAATACAACAGGATACCAAATGTATTCTTATAAAGAACAGAGACCATGTATTAAAAAACTATTTATTCTTCTAGCGCCTTCGTGTAACCACCTTCATGGAATAACAAATTACAAAAAGACACTCCTTATATATTACATTTCTAATCACATGACACCAATTAATTAAACAATTAATTTTTGAAGCAAACACTTCCAAACATTTCATTGTTTAAACCTTTAAGAATCGATGTATTATACTTTAAAATATAAATACTTTTTTTATACAATAACTCATCTGTACTTTCCATGCATTCAATTTGTTCTAAAATTGTACATTGTAATAAATCAGCATTACTTTCATAAAAAGCCATAAAGTGCATAAATCATTTTGTCTTCTCTACAGTTTTTTATGTCCCTTAAATGTTCCATAAATCTTATTCGGAATTCCCTTTTTGTTTCACCTATATAATATAGGTGGTAGGGACATTTCAGGCCCCTAGATTCAAATCTTAAACTATTTATTTTATGGAAAGTATTTACAATGTGGGTGCAAATATTGCACCTACCACATTTCACCATTCCCTTTATAAATGGAACCCTAACTGGTCCCAAGGCTGGCATGGTAAACATACCATGGACAACCATGTCTCTAATATTTCTTCCCCTGGTATAAGAAAAAGAAGGCTTATGTGGAAAGATACTGGCCAAAAACTTATCCTGTATTAACTACTTCCGGTAATGTTCTACTGCTTTTTTTATTTCTTCACTTTTAATGGTATAGCATGTTACAAAATAAATAGCATCTACTGCTTTGTTTTCTCCTTTATCGACCTTAGTCACAAAAGTTGATCTTGTACTCCCCCTATTATGCCTTAATCCTTCTATTTCATTTCAAACTCTGTTTTGAGCTTCCTGTATGTCACCAATGTTATAGCCTCTTGCCTTAAACATCTTAATAGTCTCATTTATTTCTTGCATCAGTAAAGTTTTATCATTACACAACTTAGAGATACGTAACATTTCACCATATGGTAAAGCCTTTAAAACATGAGGAGGATGGCAACTGGTGGCCCAAAGATATTGACTTCCATCTATAATTTTTCTATGAATATTTGTGACAATATTTCCTTCACTTCTTCCTTCTAGTATGAGATCTAGATATATAACTTTATTACCCTTCTGTAGGCCATCAAAAGCCAAACCAAATGAGTTTTTATGTAATTCTTTCACAAAATTCTCTACTTCTTTCCAATCATTCTCACATATAAAAATCAAATCATCTATGTAACGGAAATACAAATTCACATATTTTTTCATAAATTTTAACTTAAATAAAAAAGAAATTTCAGAAAAAGACATGAACAAATTTGCATACATGAATGGTCGAGATTATAATATAGATCCTCACTTTAGGCATTATCAATTACTTTTTCCATAGTATAAGAGTGCTCTACTTTTTGAACTAAAACGAAACCCCATCAGAACTGAATATTCTTTGAATAATAATTTATCTAAATCCTTAGTTAACAAATATGTTTCTTGTAAAAACATGATATCACCTTTATTTACCTTTAGATGTTTAATTAACTACCTCTCTTAATTGGGCTATTCAGGCCATTAACATTTAATGAGATACAGTTATAGAGTGACAACATTAAAGTGAAAAAAAAACTTTAATATGGTTTGATATCAATAACCTTCTTTCAATTTTGAAAAAAATCTGTTATGGACAAGATCATGAAACTAAAACCAACCGAACAAACAGAAACATTCCAGTTGCTCTCAGGTAGATGTAAAAATCAGCAAGATGTCATGAACACTCGAGTAACAGCAGTTACATTCCACACTTTATTATCTTTAAGCTTAAAATTTACAGCTTTTCGTTGGTTGATCAAAACCAACTTCCTCAGAATGTAAAACACGTCAGTAGCATTCAAAAACCTTACTTATAATTTTAACTCCCCTCACGTGATTTTTTGGCGAGATGTTCCTACTGTCCTGTTTTCTATATAGGAAAAATGGTTTACCTTTAAAACCTTGAATCACACTTATGTGAGTAGTCATATCCTCACATCGTAAAAACGAAACTGGAAAAAGTGACAGTTTCTAATGTTCGAAAAGCAGCAAATCGAACAGCCGATTCGCTGTCCTTTGAACATGAATGTCGACAACAAAAGTATTTGCCGTGTAATGTAGGGAGGCTTGCTGCGCCCCACACCCCCCCTTCTTTATTATTCTAACTCTGAGATCGCACTACAGCGGGGAATGGAACCATTTCCAACTCCCCACTATAGTGCGCTCTGCCCCTAAATGTGGAATGTGCAATGAGCAACTCTCACTGTGCATTCGCTCATTGCACATTCGAACCTTCTTCCATTCAAAGTTTTCAGAACTTGAAAACTGTCTTTCGAACATTTGACAGTCACCCATGTGCAATACGCACATGTAAAGGTAAACCAGGAAAAACAGATAGGAAACTGCAGGAACGTATGTATGAACACATGCATGCCATTAGGAAGGAAAAAATGGAGAATTTTTATTTATTTTATTATTTATTTATCATTTGTTGACCAGGAAAGTCCGACTAGGTTCCACAGAGCCTGTTTTCAGCAGAGGCCCAGGGAGAAATGCTCCAGATGCATGTCTTTGGAATGTTAGAATGCCTTGGCCAAACATATAATGGAGAACCCCCACCATGAATTTGTTTTTTTCTGTTATCAACCAGATACAATCAGAAAATAGGGGGGGACCTGAGTCTCTGATGTTGGAGATGAAGGAACTGGTTTGGCAGTCAAATCTGGATGCTTGCCACCACCCCGGCCTAAATGGAATGTTGTCTATAACATGTCTACTCAAATTAAAGAGTTTGGAAAGATGAAATTTAGTGCATTTTACAATTACGGGTATTTGTTCCTATGTATATTCATAGTCAATGTATATGTCGGCATGATAGAAGAGATGACCTCTGAATTCCCCTACCTTATGTAGAGCCGTGTCTAAAGAATAGGAGGGTTATATGAATGTCCTTATATATATATATATATATATATATATATATATATATATATATATATATATATTTCTAGAATAACATTTCTTGAATAATATATTTTGTGAATAATACACTTTTTGAATATAATATTTTTCGAATAATAATAATATCATAATTTTTATTAATGTATCGTATTAATTTATTCCACTATTTTCTAGTTTCTAGTGTTTTTATATGTACATATGTACAGTGTAGTACTATGGTCATAGTTAGATTTAGTATTATATGACTAGTGCAATTATAAAGAATTGAGTATCAGATCATATTTATAGGTTCATATACTTGCCATTTGGCTAACCCTATATGCCACATCCTATGGGCTATAAGCAGAGTGCATATACAAGCGCATTGGTTTATCAGGACAATAGAATCTGCTTCCTTGTTTTGTTGTAAAGTTACTTTGTATTGTGATGTAGATATTTGCAGAATAACACCTAGGTATTTATTGAAGATCACAGAAGATCTGTGAAATTCGTTCAATATTAAGTATCTTGTTTTTTATTTTTTATTTTTATTTTTTATTCTTCAGTTCATCTCCACATTCATCAGAATAAATCCATAGCTGAATAGTGACTCAGTAAGCTTTTAGGGCAGCATTCAGCTGGCAGACGTCACAGTGTTTTATATGTATATATCTATTACACACTTAATATTTTTAATGTTTTGGTATGCCGATCATTTTAAATGTTGTCTACATATAGCTTTTATAATCTATATTCTAGTTTTTTAAGATGTTTTATACCTTGAATTCACCTGTTGATTTTTTTAGAATGTTGCCAATATATTTCTTGTTACATAAATCACGAGGGGAGTTAAAATTATAAGTAAGGTTTTTGAATGCTACTGACGTGTTTTCCATTCTGAGGAAGTTGGTTTTGATCAACCGACGAAAAGCTGTACATTTTAAGCTTAAAGATAATAATAAAGTGTGGAATGTAACTGCTGTTACTCGAGTGTTCATGACATCTTGCTGATTTTTACATCTACTGGAGAGCAACTAGAAGGTTTCTATTTGTTCAGTTCATTTTAGTTTTTAAATCTATTTGGTCTGTCGTGAGTGTTTGGTCTAGCAATGGAAGCCTTGCCGATTTCACAGACCGGGTTATCAACGGAGGATGAAACGGGTAGTTTAACCCAGCTGATTGAACTCCTGACACAGAAAGTGAACACACTTTCTAACCAGGTGGAAGATATTTTAGGATCCCAAAAGAACACTAGGACTAATTTTACCAACATTCCTCCGGCTAACAGTGTTGAAGTGTTAGGTGCAAGTAACTGAATTACATTGCCTGCAGGGTCAATGGGGCCCGAGCGTTTTCACAATGATGTCTAACAGCTGATGTGAGGTAATGATGGGGAAGGAGCTGGGACTAATTGTGAATTACAAATGGTTATTAATCGTCCCCAGGGGTCCGCCCCCCCCCCTTCATACATCGAGTGTTTTACCGGTGGTGGATTTATCTTCAAAGTCTTGTGACCTGAACGAGTGGCTGAACCGCTCTTTCTCTGTTTATGGAAAAACTGACAATT
The DNA here is from genome assembly GCF_019279795.1 of Protopterus annectens. Classification (NCBI taxonomy): domain Eukaryota; kingdom Metazoa; phylum Chordata; order Ceratodontiformes; family Protopteridae; genus Protopterus; species Protopterus annectens. The sequence goes on along the minus strand of NC_056740.1, from coordinate 108,420,456 downwards.
ATGGTACAGAACAAGGTACGTCTATAGACATTGATTTACCTAGTAAATTAAATATGTTTGATCAAAAATTAATTAAACTAAGGAAAATTCAATTAGAGACAGCATAGTTTGGAGAATGTCAATGTTCAAAAGTAGTACCTAAAGGCCTCAGGTCATGGCACTATCCTACGGGGTTAGTGGAGGGTTCAGCCTTCCACTTGGATCTTATCCAACTTTTTGATAGGCATGGCTTTGAACTTTTGATGTTAATATGCAAGCATTATCAACTGGCCGCTGATGAATTGACTGTGGACATTAATAAACTGAATGAAGAGATTAAAAATGACCCCAATTTTCTGAGGTATAGGTATGACTATGAGCGTTCATTTACTAGTATTGATCAATACATATCCAAAATTACAGCAAACAAGATCAAGAAATTACATATGGATGTAAAAGCTTATAAATATGGAGTGGCCTATCCTAAGCCCCCCAAGTCCCAAGGGAATTATTTGGCTGTTCCAACATGACAACTTGTTGAATCTAATATCACTGGTTTGAGAACAGGCATGAACACACATGGAGCAGAGTGTCCATCTGAGGATGCCAATGACCAATTGAACCAGGTCCGATGCAGTGAATGTCTGGCATCTCAGAATAAGCCCAACAATCTCCCAGAAGAGGCAGAGGGTTCAAATTTTCAGAATCCAGCCTCATCTTAACCTCACTCCCAAGGCCAGAGGTCCAGGAACAGGTCCAGGAACAGGAGAAATTAGATCTTACCATAACAGGTCATATCCAATCATTCCAGAGTTCATGTGAAGTAATAATGAACACTGGCCAAGACTTCAAGATATACAATTTTTCTGAGTTTGTCTTTACTGAAACTTTAGTGGAATTATTGGTGAAAGGTCTTTCTTTTTTCCTTCTAAAAGAGCTAACTTGGCCAAAACTTTAATAGACCTGAAATTGTTTGTGAGAAAACAAATCCTACAGTTATTAATGGGTGAACTAATGAGGGAAAAAGGTGATTTTTATATAGCTAGTACTTACAATCCCCCTTTGTATCCCCCATTGGCCCTTTTTGAACAGATCTGTAATCTTGACATACACCATCAGTTATTCCGACTGAGGCCCAAGAAAATGTCTAAATTTAACATCAACAAGGAGGAAAGGTCATTATTAGATCTACTATGCAACTCTTCTGTCAGGGTGATGCAACCCGATAAAGGAGGAGGACTGGTAGTAATGAGTGTGGATGATTACAACAGAAGAATGGAGGATACACTAACCTCCGAGACTTATAAGGAAGTTTCAAGGAATGAACTGAATATTGGTCTATCTCGGGTATCCACATACTTCAACGATATGTTTATCAATAAGGTGATAGACCTAGATGTATTCAATTTTATGTCTACACCAGCCCCAAGGATTCCCATTATTTTTGGGTCTCCTAAAATCCATAAAAATTTAACGGACCCTCTTATGCGTCCACTGGTTAGTGCCAGAGGTAGCATGACTTATGCTAGTGCCAAGGTGGTAGATTCTGTTTTGAAAAAGTATGTGGCAAGTGAACCCCAAATTTCGAAGGATTCCTTGTCTTTCCTGGCAAGTGTTAACAAATTACAGTATAGTGCAGATAATCACTTCTTGAAGATAGATGTAAAGGACTTGTATTCTTCCATTCCCCATGCCGTGGCCTTGGAATGGATCCCGGCCATGATGAACATCAAACAGGCCCCAACTGAGGAGATCCACCTAGTTAGTGAATTACTAGACATAATTTTGTCCTGTAATTATGTGTCACTCAACAATAGGTATTTTTTACAACAGACAGGTGTGCCCATGGGATCTCTGTGTGGTGCCAGTGTGGTTAACCTGGTCATGGCTTATTGGGAGAGGGAGAATGTGTTGTCTAATTCCTTTGTTAAAGAAAAGGTATTATTGTATACCCGCTTTTTAGATGACATATTCATTATCCTAAGAGGTGATGAATCAGTAGCCAATTCTCTCTTAGAATTCTTCAATGCATCCACTGAGTTTCTTAAGTTCACCTTCTGTTTTGCTACGGACAAGATAGCATATTTAGATGTGGATCTGGAGAAAGATAGTGTCATTGAGTGTTTTATAGCTAAAATCCATCAGAAAAAAAACTTTCTCCAACAGCTATCTACACTTTGATAGTAGCTATCATTTTCACAAAAGCGGGCTATTGTAAAGGGTCAACTGCTAAGGGCGGCCAGGATGGTGACAAGGGAAAGAGACTTCTTGGAGGAATGTGACTTTATGACTAACCTTTTCCTAAATAGAGGTTATCCGGAAGGTTTAGTCGTCGACCTCTTTATGGAAGTACGTAGTAAGAGGGAGAGAGGTTTATATTTACCCATTTTAAACCAGATCAATACAGGTCAAGCCAATTCCATCTCAGTTCAGGTTCCTGGAGTAGTCCACCTTTGTAGTTTCATCCTAACATATAGTCTGGATGCAAAAGAGATTGTTTCCATTATCCAGAAAAATTGGAGTTTAGTGATGCAGGACAGTTCTGCCCAAAAGAAATTGGCCGCTTATCCTAAGGCAGTTTTTAAAAGGGGACTTAATCTTAAAAGCTTACGTGAGATGAAGGCGAAGCTTTCTAATTCTAGATCAGGCATGTATAAATGTAACATGTGCAGATATTGCAGATTTATCCAAACAGGTGCCTCCTTTGTAGTGAGGGGTATTAAGTATGCAATCCGGGGCAGATTCAACTGTGCCAGTACCCATGTAGTTTATTTGGCGAGATGTTCATACTGTCCTGTTTTCTATATAGGAAAAACAGATAGGAAACTGCAGGAACATATGTATGAGCACATGTACGCCATTAGGAAGGAAAAAATGGAGAATGCCTTGGCCAAACATATAATGGAGAACCCCCGCCATGAATTCATTTTTTCTGTTATCAACCAGATATAATCAGAAAATAGGGGGGACCTGAGTCTCTGATGTTGGAGATGAAGGAACTGGTTTGGCAGTTAAATCTGGATGCTTGCCACCACCCCGGCCTAAATGGAATGTTGTCTATAACATGTCTACTCAAATTAAAGAGTTTGGAAAGATGAAATTTAGTGTATTTTATAATTACAGGTATTTGTTCCTATGTATATTCATAGTCAATGTATATGCTGGCATGATAGAAGAGACGACCTCTGAATTTCCCTACCTTATGTAGAGCCGTGTCTAAAGAATAGGAGGGCTATATGAATGTTTTATATATATATATATATATATATATATATATATATATATATATATATATATATATATTTATTTCTAGAATAACATTTCTTGAATAATATATTTTGTGAATAATACACTTTTTGAATATAATATTTTTTGAATAATAATAATATCATCATTTTTATTAATGTTTTTATATGTACATATGTACAGTGTAGTACTATGGTCATAGTTAGATTTATTATTATATGACTAGTATAAAGCAATTATAAAGAATTGAGTATCAGATCATATTTATAGGTTTATATACTTGCCCTTTGGCTAACCCTATATGCCACGTCCTATGGGCTATAAGCAGAGCGCATATACAAGCGCATTGGTTTATCAGGGCAATAGAATCTGCTTCCTTGTTTTGTTGTAAAGTTACTTTGTATTGTGATGTAGATATTTGCAGAATAACACCTAGGTATTTATTGAAGACAACAGAAGGTCTGTGAAATTCATTCAATATTAAGTATCTTGTTTTTTATTTTTTATTTTTATTTTTTATTCTTCAGTTTATCTCCACATTCATCAGAATAAATCCATCGCTGAATAGCGACTCAGTAAGTTTTTAGGGCAGAATTCAGCTGTCGGACATCACAGTGTTTTATATGTATATATCTATTACACACTTAATATTTTTAATGTTTCGGTATGCCGATCATTTTAAATGTTGTCTACATATAGCTTTTATAATCTATATTCTAGTTTTTTAAGATGTTTTATACCTTGAATTCACCTGTTGATTTTTTAGAATGTTGCCAATATATTTCTTGTTACATAAATCACGTGAGGGGAGCTAAAATTATAAGTAAGGTTTTTGAATGCTACTGACATGTTTTACGTTCTGAGGAAGTTAGTTTTGATCGACCGACGAAAAGCTGTAAATTTTAAGCTTAAAGATAATAATAAAGTGTGGAATGTAACTGCTGTTACTCGAGTGTTCATGACATCTTGTTGATTTTTACATCTACCGGAGAGCAACTGGAAGGTTTCTGTTTGTTCGGTTCGTTTTCGTTTTTAAATCTATTTGATCTGTCAAGATCATGAAACTAATAACTTGCAAAACCGTTATATTTTATTAAAATCCTCTAGCATAGAATTAACTGTTCCAGGTTTGATGACATAGTCATGCAAACCACTGACCACTATCCCCATAATACTACCAACCACTTTATTGCTGCTACTTCTATATCTAAACTAAAAAGCATAATATATACTATATAAAACACACACTCAATTTATAACTATTTCTATAAGCAAATCTCAATATAAAGTAAAAATACTAGTATCTTTACAGTATAATAATAATAATAATAATAATAATAATCACTATGTGTGTTATATTAACCTGCATGAGATGATTATATTACTGTTTTTAGAAATATGCTAAACATAAATTTCTAACTTCAGAATAACTTAAGCAACATCTTATTATAACTCAATACATGTGTTAACTCTAATTAATATAAACAGTATTTCACTAGAACTGTTTTTGTCAGGTTCATAACTAAAGAGAAAAGAAAGAAAATCAATATTCATTATTCATCACTACATGTCCCTACTAAACCTATAAGATAGACTTAAAATAATACACAAACCAAATTATAGCAATATTATTTATATTATACTATACAATACTAAGTCATACCACTACATATGTCTCAAAATTGAAATAAGACACCCTACTGTTTTTTTTTCGTTATCTTATAAGTAATGTGTACCTAAATAATACTCCAGAAATACTTGATGACCATATATAACATGTATGATTAACTAAAATAAAAGATGGATTTAAATAATGACATATTATCATTAACTCTATAATGCCTCCCTGCCTATTCCCTTGCTATTAACATAAAAATTGCTAGACATTAAAGTTATAACCACACTTACAATTAAATCACAGTATGTCTTAATCTCAGACATCAGCTCCATCTATTATAATGGTGACAGCAAAAAGCAAGGATGAGACAAAGAAATTAACTAAAATCTATTTTACATATATTTCATTTAAAGGTACCTGTTATGGATAATGAAATTTAAGGAAAGAAAGAATCAAAACAAAAAGCTCCAACATATATTTTGTATGTACACAAAATGAAGAACCAAATAAACTGCTATACGAAATGCATGCAGTGAACCAAAAAATGATGTAAAACCATTAGGTATATTTTGATATATAAGTCCCATTATACCCACAACATTCACAACTCTTTATTCAGTCATACATTTTCATATTTATAGAACTCCATTTTACTACTACCACATTATTGACATGAGATTTTAATTGTATCTTATCTGAAAAAGATACTACAAAAGATAAAAATTTAAAATAGCAGCAGCAGATAAAAACTTACTTTACTTTACTAATTCAATGAATTTAAAAGATATTTATGATTTAAAATTGTCTAAATCCCTTAATTATACTCATTACTCATTTAGATTTGGTATACAATCAAACTTAGGTAAAGTTTTTACCTATAGTGGGCTACACTCTAAAATTAATGAAGTTCTAATAATTTTCAGCCCATTGTCTGACAATAGTGCTATCATCTTTAATATCTCTTTGAAAGCCAGTGATTTAATTTTTGTCAGAGAATTCCTGCATACATTACTAAAATTCAAAGGATCTAAAGAATGTTTTTAAATGGATTAAACTTTTTATGGAGACTAATAATAATGGTGAAGTCATAGATGTTATCTTGGGACAAATCTAAAGCCTAATTATATGATTATAATTTATAAATTGAAGGATTTAAATCAGAAATATATAGAAATACTACATCATAACATTTCAATAAACATGGAATAACTTAAGCCACAATCATATTCTACTAATTCCTAAATATGCATAGTTTAGCTTTAAGATCAAAAAGATTAAATAATTCAAATCATATTAAAGAGATAACATATAAATTTAACACTAAAACTAAAAAAACAGCTCTACAAGAAATAGTAGAAGGTTTTATAGAACACTATAGCAATAATATTAATTTAGATAATAGTGATTTGCCTAATGAATTTCTAAAAGAAAAGATAAAGTCTAAGTTAATGAAAGAGAAAAATGCATATCTAGATAAATCATTTACTTTCAAAGAATTAAAGGAATAAATTAAAAACCTAAAATTAAATAAGGCTCTAGGGCTGGATGGTATAATACCTGAGTTTTAAAAATGATTCCAGATAACATACTAAAAATTTTGTTGAATGCTTTTGAGGAAGTCAGAAATTCATCACACATTCTCCCCTTGGAAATTTTCATCAATTTCACCTACTTTGGAACAAGATAAAGATCCAGAATTATGTTTTTCTTATCACCATATTTCTCTTTAAAATATTGATTACAAAATGTTTATGACTATTTTAGCAAAAGGATTAAACAATATGATGCCAGTCTTAATTGACGATTATCAAATAAGTTTTATCTTAAATAGAAAGGTGCGGGATAACATAAGATTACTTTCTTTAATTGATGTTGCCAATAAAAATAAGAAAAAACTTTCAATCATTAGCTTAGATTTAGATAAAACTTTTGATTCTGTTAATTGGTCTTATTTATTTCAAGTGCTCAAAGAATTTAATTACTCTTCAGTATTTACAGAATTATTAACAAAATTGTATGAAAATGCAGTACCCTTTATAAAAACAGGATTTTATTTATCTTACTCCTTTCATATATTAAAGGACACCAAACAAGGTTGTCCTTTATCCCCTTACTGTTTGCCTTGTCAGTAGAACCTTTTGTAAATTTTATTAGATCTAATACAAAAATTAAGGGGTTTCCATAGGTAATAATTATATTTCTAAAATTCAGTTATTTGTGGGTGACATCGTATTAACTTGTGGCAACAGTAAATCTTCATTAGAAGATATTATTTACTCAATAAAATACTTTGAGAAGATTTCATGTTTAAGTTTCAATTATAATAAAACAAAAACATTCTCTGTTAATAAGAAGATAAATCTTTTCTTAAAAAAAACTATAAGGATTTTAATTGGGAAAATTTACAATTTTAAATATTTATAAATTATAACTTCCAGTTGGAAGCATGTGATTTTGGTAAATTATAAAAAACGTAATCAACACATTATTAAAACTTATTAATAATTGGAATAAACTGATTTTTTTCCTGTGGAAGATAGACTTACTTTGATTAAGATGATAATCTTACCAAAATGTTATTTTATATGCAGTCAATCATTCTATTCCCATCTAAAAAGACCCTTAAATATTTGAAATCTATCTTGCTTAAATTTTTGTGGCATCCTCAAAAATCAAGAATTGTTTTTGATAGGCATGTTAGAAGTTTTGAAGATGGTGGTATGGGTTTTCCTAACATTGAAATACATTCAAAGTCCATTATTATAACTATTGCTAGCCATTGGTTAAACCTTTCATAAGCTTCAAATTGAAAATTATTACATGAAGTAATTTTAACATCTTATTAGAGTTTTGAAATAAATAGAAATTCATAATATGGTTTAAATGGAATGTATTGGGTTTTAAAAGATTTCTGTATGAATACTAGAAAAAGTTCCATCTCTATCTCTTTTGCCAATTATATCTTAACTATGTTCAAGGGTATCTTGGAAAGTAATCATTTAGTTAAAGAATTATTAATATTAATTTTTCCTGTAGGTTTCACTTGGGGTTTTTAAGAATCATTTAATTGAAGTAATTTTCTAGATTTAAAACAAAATGAATTAAAATTCTGGTACCAATTTTTGGATGGATATACAGTGCATTCAGCTGAATATCTGTTGGCCAAATGTAATATTAATAAAAATGGTTGAGTACTCAAACTTTTAAGGAACTTATCAATAATAACAATAAAATAAAAATAGTCTTAAACTTGAATGCAACTCCTATCCTAAAAATCTTAGAATTTTTGTTTAATATCAAAAGTGGCATGATTAAGAATAAATCTTGTTTATCAAAAATATATAAGATTCTGAGAAATGAGCTTGCATTGCTCAGTCCGTCATATTGGAATTACTCTCTGAAAATTAACACAGAAGCCTTTTCAGATATGAATAGAGAATTATCTTTAAAATCTATATGAAAAACTACTTCTTCAATATCTTTGAGAATATATACTTGGATTTTTTTAAATAAAAGCTTTCTAACTCCTATAAAGTTGCTGTAATTTATAAGATAGAGATAATTAAATGTTGGAGTGTGGTAAAATTTTAGATTCAAATTGATTACACATGATTATTGAATGTGAAATTGTTATCCCATTTTGATTAGAGTTTAAAAATGTTGTTAAAGCATTATGGTTGGACCATTGCAATGTTACAAATTCTTTGATATTATTCAATGTCCCAGTTCCAGATTCCATTCTGAAAACACAAGTGTCTCTCCTTTGAACCATTTTGGCAATTGCTAGAAAAATTATTACAATAACTTGGAAAAATGAAAACATCATCTCGTTCACTGAATTTATTTGCTTAGCAAAGACAGTATGCAATATGGAATTCCAAAATGTCTATATGAGAACATCAAATGTTACACATCAATATTTATGTGGCAAAAAATGAATGATTTGTTAAAAAGTATTAATGGTTTTGTAAAGTATAAAATTTGTTATGGACTTTGTATATAGTTCTGATTAAGTTTTATCTGTTACATTTTGTATATATCTTGTTTTATTTTGTTAAAATATAATAAAAAAGTTTTTAAAAAAATGCTCATTGGCAACCACAACTATCTACAAAACACAATGAATTTAAGTGATAACAAATGTAAACAAATGTGTTGTATTTACATTTACCTCAATTGACTACAACATTGCTTTTATATGGGGAAGCTTTCCACACCCCAAACATTAAATATCCTAACTTCATTGTTGCATAACTGTGGAGAAAGAGAATAAGTCCTAAAATAATTTTACAGTCAAACTGCCTGTAATATAATTCAACCACTGTTACCATGATGAAAATTACCAAAACCAGCAGCACACAATAAATGCATGCTAAGGCTAAACCCATGGCATATATCTATATATATGTATATATATATATATATATATATATATATATATATATATATATATATATATATATATATATATATATATATAGATATATATATATATATATATATATATATATATATATATATATATACACACACACACACACACACACACACACACACACACACACACACACACACACACACACACACATACAGATGCATCTATCTACATTTTTATATGTATATGATGTAGCTAGATACATACATATAAAAAAATAAAGAAATATTACAGTACATGCATACATTTGTAATATAGCTTTAAATATATATTACTGCATTATTTGTGAAATAAAACTCAGTACTTACTATAGAACTGTGGTCTTCTATCTTGTACCCCCAGAAATTACCTAACTGACTGATGTCTCCTCCATGTCTGCAGGTTGTTGTACCTGTGGTATACCTGCTCAGAGAGGAGGGGGACCCTGCCAGGGATGACAGGTATTTCCAAAATTCTTGCCATATACCAAATTTTCACCACTCAGACCCAGTGCTGATCTACTCCAACTTCTGCAGGCACGGCACCTGCAGTAGGTAGTGGAGGACTATGTTCTCCTTGGCAGACTACCATGGACCATGACCCTGGGCTTAGTCAAACACCAGTTTCTGAATGAGAAAAAGCCTGAAGCAACTTGTATTATGGTGTAAACCATACCCACGGTGGTGGGACATCACTCTGCCCAGTCTTCACACCCATAAAGGTTTGCTACTTATGAAAAAGATATCAGTGGAAATGTCTTATTAAAAAGATAACCTTGGGAAAATCTTGTATACTAATAGGAGATGTATCATGAGAAACCATAGTCCCATGCAATATTTCTTTAAATAAATGCCAACTTTTTTTTGAATGTTACATCAAAGGTGTGGTTTGCATTTCAAGGCAGTTCAAATATACATAAATCAATTCCTGTAGCACTATAAGGGTAGTCATACAACAAATTCTGTATTAATATACAGGGAATGCTTTATTTTAACATTGTGTGACATGCTGCATGTCCTGTGTAGTAGTGACTGTGTAGATGGAAATAAGGTGAGGAATAATGGCAACAGCCTGATGGACATGGGTTTGGGCTTAGACAATTTGATAAATGCGCAAGGTATAATATGCTGGAGTGCAAGTGAAGGGCCAAAACAAATCATAGGTATTAATGAGCACATTACAGCTTGCTTCCAGCAAGCCAGATGCATTTACATCTAAAAGAGGGAATACACATCTGTCCTACAATGCAGCTCATAGCACTCAGTACAGCCAAGCCTCATTTACATAAAAGACTCATCAAATCAGTGCCAGCTTGCATGCCTTATTTCACCATTGTAAGATTTTCTAAGCTCCTTGCTTCCAAGAAAGTCTATAAAAAGTGCAAATTAAATAAATTTTTTATTAAAATCAGGGATAACCAGAAACTATTAGAAAAATGCATTTGTCAGTGTAATTTAGTTTCACTTGTTAAGCATCAGCTTACATTTAATGGTAAGGTATGGCATTTTATAATATTTGTTGAAATGCTTGGAAATGTGTAAGTTGCCATCTTTAGTGCTGTCTACATATGTCAAGTGGCTTACAGCAGACAACAGTCTCTGGCAATGGGAAAGGCACAGAACCAGAATGCATCTACCTTAGTTTAATTAATTAGTGAAATAACTGACCTATTATTTGATGTAAGGACTACAATATTCTCACAGGGAAACATGCAGGCATTGTGTTACTATTACAGTAGAGGAGTATAAACCACACACAACACTGCCAACAGAACTCAGTCTCACAGCTCAGAATTAATGCTTCAATATGCTTACCACCCTTGTTCTCCAGAATCATACAAAGGAAGTGGGTGTGATTTTCTCACAAAATGTGATTCTAAGTCATACAGTGCTGCAGCAAGGCATGTGAGAGACAGAGTCAGTCCATCAATGAATCACATCTTCAAGAAAGCTATGAGGACAGATGGAAATGCTTTTTTGGATAAGGGGCAAAAACAATCAGAGAGAGCTAAGGCACAGAATCAGGTAGTTGCTGACATTACTATAATAGAAAGAAAAAAATGCTTCTTGGTAGAGTGTAGGAAAAAAGCCAATGGGTCATGCCAAGGCAAAAGTGAGACAGAACGAAATATCATAGCAGCACTGGTCATGGTCCCTTCCACACTCCCAGCTTTAATGCCTAATGAGGACCACCTTCTCACTATTGTGGGGGGTGATTTATCCGTAAATAAGGATGCTGCTGAAAACATTAGAGTTGATGTTAGCACAAGTACATTTGGCAGTGTGGGAGGTTAGTGTTAAGCACATTTTAATAAATGTATGATGTCATTCTTCCTAAAAACTTTAAAGGAAAAAGAAATTATGAGGAGAACTTGGGAGGTAACAGTATGTATAAACCAAACTTTATCTAACAACATTAGTGCAGACTTAATGTTTGTGTTTAAGAGAAGAAAAACAATATTAAAAAATTAATGGAAAGAAAAAAATAATGAGAAGTTGTGGTTCTTGCAACCAATGACTGTTTATATTGTAGGGAGTTCAGATTTTGGTTTCTACCCATCCTAAACTTTGGGGGGGGGGCTAAAGGAAATTGTAATTGTGGTACCCAGGATGTGGTTAATTTAGCAAAAATGTGGGACATCTCCAGTGTTTTATGTTGTGAAAACAGAACATGGTTTAAAACAGTATTAAGACTCATGATTCTGGGAATTTCAAGATGGCTGCCGTCCTGTAAGCAGTGCTGGACCACAGAGTAGCAACTTATCTAATAATTTTTTATCAGATCTAAGTGAGATAAAAATCCTTTTTAATCAATATCAACCAAGACCGGTAATAAATATAGTACTTTACCTACCTGAGGGGAGAAAATTTCAAAGAATTTAAAGAATCAGAAGATTGCAGCAGATTGGATGCGGAGCTTGTGCCACATGTGAAACTCTTATGGTGACTGCTTCTAGGCCGGTTCAGATCTGAAACAATACAGAGAAAGAAGTAATTAAGTTTCAACAAGGAGGATAAACAAAATGTCACGGGAATCTGATCTAATGGACAGCCAAGTTACTAAAACAAAATTTTCTTCATTAGTCTCCCCTGAAAAGGATACTACGTCTAAAAGAGCCAGAACAAATAAAATCCAGGAGGCCAATAATACCACAAACAAGAATAAAACAGAATCTTCCAACTTAGAGGATCTAAGAACTGCACTTCAGCCTATACATGCGGCAATTCAAAACTTCTCTACCCAGATGCAAACATTTGGTCAATCTTTAGACAAGATTCTCACAAGGATGGACAAAATAGAGGCTAAAATCTTTGATCAGGATGGCAAAATAGAGAATTTACAAAAGGTATCCGAGTCTAACACAAAATCCATCCAGGATTTACAAAGAAAAGTAATGGATCTTGAAGCCAGATCCAGATGCAATAACATTGTATTGAGGGGTATCTCGGAAAGTATAGAGCAAAACAAGGTTCCGGAAAGCATAACTGCAATATTCTCTTTTCTTAGGAAGTGATATGGAAGCTAAACAAATTACAATTGGAAGAGCACACAGAGCTCTTAGATGCTCACCAGTCTTAAACAAACCAAGAAATATTTATGCTAAAATACTTAATTACCAACATGTGAACAAATTACTGTTAGCTGCTAAAAATAAGAAATGTGTTGAATGGAACGGCTCCAAGATAGCCATATCACAGGATCTGCCCCCTCAAATAAAGATAGAAAGACAGAAACTAGCCCCTTTCTGTGCTTTTCTGATCAACAGCAGGTTAAATTCCAAATGAAATACCCTAATCTATTGCAATTCTTGCAACAAGGGATCAAGTATTCAGTAAGTAATAATAGAGAAGCAGCAACGACCTTCATAAAAATCTTTAAGGTAAAGCCGAGAATGAACCACATAAGTTATAAGTAGAGAAATGGATCTAAAATACAGACTGCCATTATGACTATTAATGAGTTCCTCTTACTAGCGTAATATGAGGGAAATTCCTCTGACCAGCTTCAGCTTCATCCTCGATTTTATTTTCATTTGCTCAGTCCAACCGAATCATTAATTTTCCAGGCCTAACCTCCTCATGTTCCGGTATAGCGTTACCAAACTACAAATCCCTATAGGCCAGAACTTCAGATGAACTTTATGTTTACCATGACCCTTATCTCCCAGGAAGCAACGGCTCCTTAAAGCTGCAGCGGCTATTAGAGCAGGAGTTAATCCAGGAAGGGGAAAAGAAAAAAGAAAAAAAAAGAATAATTGTCGCTAATCCATGGAGACTTAAAAACGGATGATCAAATATGCTCTTTGCTGAAAGAATCAAGATTTTCCGGTGAGTAACCGAACTCCTAAAAGAGGTCTTGTCATCAAGATTATGCAGAATATATGGCTCGACCACGCAAAACTTAATATAAATGGACAGTTTATCTCGAGCACAACATCGCAGTCATTAAATTCCCTGCTGGTTTAACAGCAGTTTCGGCAACACAGATAATAAACCTTTAGATTAGATCGCTAAAGCAAAGGAGACTGTTTATGGACGCTAAATAAGTCGCTCGGCTTAATTCAGACTGTTATTTTTGGATGGCATTTAAATATTCCTGCTTTGTTCCTCGTTTTATTATATAAATGATAGATGGAGGGAGTGTATATATAGAAACCTTGTTTTTCTGCTCAATATCTAGAAAATACATCTTGGTAGCTGTATAATTTAGCTTTTTTAAAGTACCTTAGTGATTTCTAGGGTCTGAATTTATAAAGTGTTACTTAATCCCAATAACCCAACATGGGATGAGATGGTATGGATTAGAACTTTGTTTTTACCTTTAATGTCTTAATCGTTTGCTTAATACATGAAAAGTTCCTTTTTTTTTTTTTGCTAGCTCATTGGATAATGAATATAGATGGATTTCAATAGTAACTGAGTAGTTCTAAACCAGCTTGACAATGCGGGTGGGATGGTAGAATTGTGTATACAATGATCTACAGAGGAATTGTCTGTAAGATTTCCAAATATATACATGTATGGCTCGAGAATAATAATGTACCCTCATTTTAAGAAGGGGAATGAGTACTAACTACAAATGATTCTGGGTGGTTCGGCTTATATTCAGACATGAGTACTCAGACAACTTAGTTTTACTTCAAAATATAACAGGATGTTCCTGTTTAATAAATATTTAATAGACAAGAAGTTCATAGGTTCATAGGTTCATACTAGGCTATCTGCCCTGGGGCAATTATAAGCCTAGCCCAATTCTGTATGGCTTACGCCACCCCTTGATTTGAGTATACTGTGCCCTTTTTAAGGTTTAGTTTACTGTGCCTCTGTCTAATAGTGACATGGGAGTAATCCCTGGGACAAACCTATGATCCCCCATCCACCTATCGAGATTCTTCTTGAAGAAATTCAGTGAGGTGCTCTGCCTCACATGAACTGGAATTCTATTCCAGAGCGAAGGGAGCCTCTGGGTTATGAACCTGTCCCTCCAGCAAGTTCTATTTATTTCTGTGCTGAGGTTCAAGTCCCTCGAGTGTGTGGCTCTAAGGGATTTAGATTTACTGAGGTGGAGCATGTCCATTAATTCTGGATTTGACATAGCCTTGTATGTCAGGCATAGATTGCCTCAAGTAGGCAGTATGCAACTGAATAGAGCTGGAGTTTTTAACTGAGCAGCATATGGCATCTGTTTGAGACCCTTGATCCTCTTGGTGAGATACTTTTGGGGTCTTTCTAATTGCTGCAGGTGTCGGGTAAGGTACATCCCAAAAGGGGCATTGTATTCTATGATGGGCCTGATGAGGGATGAATAAAGGGGCACGATTACCTCTCTTGATCTAGATGTGAAACCCTTCGTGATGAGGTGGGCTATGTAGAAGGTCTTTCTAACCACTTTGGCAATGTGGTTTTCAAAGGAGAGATTGCTATCAACTTGGGTCCCCAGGTCCCTAATAACTTTCTCTGTACTTAATGGGTTTCCGCCTATGTGGTAATTTGTGGGCACATTGTTTTTGCCAAAGGGTATGACTATACATTTTTTGGCATTTAGCTTTAAACCATGGTGGTGGCACCAGTTATCTGTCTCTGTGAGACCTTTTTGAAGGATGTTTGTGTCAGCTGGAGAGTTGATTATGGCACCCAGTTTGCAGTCGTCTGCGAACTTGGTGAGCCATAGTCCTCCCACGTTTGCCTGTACCTCGGAAAAGTATATACCGAACAAGAGTGGTCCCAGGACAGAACCCTGTGGGATACCACTTGTGACCGGTTTCAAGTCTGACATGGCTCCAGCAACTCTCACTCTGTGGGTTCTGTCTTTGAGGCAGTTTGTGACCCATCTTGTGACATAGGGGTTTATATTTAAGCTGGATAGCTTATCTATGATGCCCGAGTGGGGTATTGTGTCAAATGCCTTTGCAAGGTCCAGATAGGCTGTGTGGACTACCTTCCCTTCATCTATGGCTTTGGTGACTGTTTCAAAGAAGTCAACCAGGTTCAAAAGGCAGGATCTGCCCTTGACAAAGCCGAACTGGGTAGGATCTAGTGTCTGTAGGTCCCCAATGTCTTTGTTTATGAGCTCCATGATGATCCTCTCCATAGCCTTGCAGACTAAGCTAGTCAGGCTTATGGGGCGATAGTTTCCAGGGTCCGTAGAGGCTCCACCTTTGTGGAGTGGGACCACTGTTGCTGTACGCCATTCTGTGGGCACATATCTTGTAGTGAGGCTGAGACTGTATAGCCGTTTTATTTGAGGGATTAGTTCCTCTTGGAGTTCATGAAGGACGCAACCTGGGACACCATCTGGTCCCATGGAAGAAGTGTTTTTTGTTTTGGAGAGGGTAGCCTTCACCTGAGCATCAGAGATGTTTGGGAGGCAGCCTTCTGCCGGGATAGATACTTGCTCTTTTGGGGGGGAGGGGGTGGAGAAGTTTGCACTGAACCTGTCTGCCAGGATATTGGCGATGGCTGTGGATTCAGTGTATTTTTTGTCGTTTAGAATCAACTCAGAACAAGTCTGGGAGTTGCATCCCAGGTTTCTAACATAACTGAAAAAAGCCTTATGATTGTCTTTGGTGTCCTGTGCAATTTTTCTCTCGAAGCTGGCCTTGGAGGATTTTATGAGGGATCATAATTTTTTGCTAGTACTGATCAGAGATGCCTTCCCTACTAGGGATTTTGCTCTATCATGTAGTAGCTTCCTCCTTCTGTTGTACAGTTTATTTATGGCAGGGGTCCACCAGACTGGATGCCTGTCTTTGGATGATTGGGTCTTGGTTTTGTTTGGGATAGCATGATCCATGCATTCCTGGAGATGTCCGTAGAATGCATTTATATAGGATTCTGCAGTTTGGGCCGTAGTTTCCACTGGCCCTGGGGCCTTGAAGGATTCCACTTCGGTTTTGAGAAGTGAGAAGTTCAGTTTTGAGAAGTTTTTCACTGTGGTTTTCTGGGCTGGGGGTGGGGTCAGGATGTGGACATCCAGTGAAATTAATTTATGGTCTGATCTTACCAATGAGGGATATACTTCTGGTGTGGAGCATAGAGTCCCCATGTTGGTAATGATCAGGTCTAGTATGTTGTGCCCGCTTGTGGGAGTGGTGACTAGTTGTTCCATAGCATTTGAGTTTATAATTTCCAGGAACCTTTGGGCTAAGGTGCTGGGGCTTGAGTAGTGCTCCCAGTCAATGTTTGGGTAGCTGAAGTCACCCAATATAATGGTGTTCGGAGAGATCTTCATGTTCTCCAATGTTTTCAGGAAAGCCGAGTGGGATTCCTGACTTTGAGAGGGTGGTCTGTAGAATGCTATAAACTGAAAAGCAGTCTTGCCCACTGCTAGTTGCACATGGATGGTCTCCGATACTTCGTGCAATGCCACTAACCTGGAGGTGTGGATATCCTTGATAAATATGGAAACTCCCCCTCCTTTTGTGGTTCGGTCCGGGTTTTGGGGCCGAAAAGCATGATATGAGGTATAGCCTGGTAGTGCTGGGGTGCTCTCTGGAGCCTTGAAAGAGGTTTCTGTCACTGCACAGATATCGATGTTCTCCATACTGAGGAGAGCTTCGAGTGCGTGCATCTTGAGGCTAAGACTTCTGGCATTTAGCAGCATTACCCTTAGTTTCTTGTTCCTTGTGCTGTCTATGGGGGTGGGTTTGACTTTTGAGCCTTGCCTAAAAAAGGCACTATGGGGGTGGCAAGAGCCTTTGCCAATATCCAAAAGCCCAGTGGTGACAGATGCAAGCCGTCCCTAGCGAAGCAACGTGGCTTGTCGAGCATGTCATCCCAGGCTGACAGACACTGGATCCCCTTTGAATGACACCAAAATTTTAGCCAATTGTTAAAATTGATCATTTTGTCTTTGTACTGTGGCATCATTCTAGGTGAGGGTAAGATGCTGCTCAAGGTCAGGGTCATACCAGCCTGGGCTACATGATCAGAGAGCTCCTCTATGTCTCTTTTCATGTACTCCAGGGAGGTACGTCTCAGGTCATTCACATCAGCATGTACAATGACTGAGTCATATTTGTATTTGCTTTGGAGTGACCTGAGTGCTTGCATTATGAAGTGGATCCTAGCACCTGACAGGCAGCTCACCGTGACCTTCTCTTTATTCAGCCTGGTGAGCGGGACGTCAGTGTGTCTGACAATAAAGTCACCTATTACAAGAGTATCAGGTGTGTTATTCAGCCTTAAGGGCTGTGGCTGCTTGGCACACTGACTTTGTGGGGTATGTGTTGTGTGTGTTTTGTTTTGAGGTAGCGTTTGCTTGGATGTCTGCTTTGGAGGTCTCTGTTGCTTAGGTAGATTTTTATTTAGAGCCTCCGAGCATGTTTTTGTGTATTTATGTGTTTGGTTCACTGATGTGGTGGGACTATGGGATACTGGAATTGTGTTGTGTGAGGTTACCTTCTCCTCCTGACTGGTTACACCAGTTTTGACATGAGAGAGCTCAGCCTCCAGTTTGGCTAAATAGTTGCATCTCTCACATATATTTGAACCTGTTTGGAGGGGGAGAGGGTTGTCCGTGTACATGAGACAGTTGTAACATTGCCTCAAAATTCCCAGATTCACCAGATATATTGTGAGATCTACATGTTAGCCAAACTATCCCTGGGTTAGTTTGGCTAACATGTAATTTGGTTACTGCTCGGCCAACCTTTTTTTTTTTTTTAGATTGCATAAAGGATTTAATCGCCCATCTATCTTTTGGTTATAAGTATTTTATAAATATATGAATAAGATGATGTGCTCACAGAAGGTAGAGGCAGCGCGAGCAGTGACTTACTAAACTGTAAATTAACAATTTGAGATTAAAGGAATACAGTGACAAAAATATCATAACTAACATCCTGTAGAAATTTAGGCTATCACCCATTTGAGAGGTGGTGGAGGATTCCGTTTATTTATAGTCGGACGTTCTTCAAGTTCACTCTGTAATTTTTATTATAAGGGGAGTATTTCCTTCTAAGGGCCCCATTTTTTATAGGCACGAACTTGATTAGTTCATGTTAGATAGAGTAGCTGTTAAACTTTAATGTAATATAGATAAATCGTATTTGTGACAGATCCTTTCTAATTATTTGTCTCCCTGGGTTAGTGTGGCTAACATGTAGATTTCACAATATCTCTTTATTTGCTATGATCTGTGGACCAGCTTTGGTTTGTTAGGATAGTTCAGTTTTTTATGCTCTGTAGAGATAGTTTTTTTGGGATGGGATACATCTCATGGTTTGTGGCCAAGTTAATAAAAATGGAAAAGATTTGTTATTTCTACAAGTTATCAGGTCTTTATGAAACAAGCAGGCATATCCCATGCTCTTCCAGGTTAGGAGAATTAGTGGATAGGCACAGGAATATGACAGGAAGAGTGTCTCATCTATAGCCAGAGAAAATATTTTATCTATGGCATCCTTTTGTACAAATTTTTTACACCCAGACACACATTAAACACAAGCAACAATTACACTCCTTACAGATAGCATGTGGACATTAGCTTCATGGAATGTTAAGGAGCTGCAAGTAGACAATAAAAGGAAACTTTTTATACACTTAATTTTTAAAGCCAAATTAGATTTTATTATGGTACAGGAAACCCATTTATTAAATGAACAGTGGAGCCCCATCCAGAGGAAAAAGTGGATTAAAACTATTATAGCTGCAGGAAACAAAACTAACCAGGCAGGGGTGGCAATTATCATTAAAAATCCCTTCCAGTATGACATTATAAGGCAGGATTCAGATCCAGAAGGTAGATGGTGCTACTTCGTAGCTAGACTTAACCATATAGATAAACCAATTTTAGTAGTTAATATTTATGCTCCATGCATTCTGCAACAGAACTTCCTGATGAGTATTTATAAATTGCTAACGTCTTTTCCTAATCACTATTACATTTTAGGGGGAGATTGGAACTCCATTCAAGACCCAGAGGCAGACAGAACCAATACTAAATCCAAATATAATATACAAGCTTCAATAGCAATCTCTGAAATTAAAAATGACTTCAACTTATTTGACCCATATACCCGTCAATCTCCACATATATCCAATAAAGGGTTTACCTTTTTCTCTCAATGCTACAAGTGTTGGTCCAGGCTAGATTTCTTCCTAATTTTGGACATCTTTCTTGATTATAACTTCTCCCTTTATACAGAACCTAGGTTTTTTTCAGACCATTCCAGAATTACACTAGCATTAGATTGGACATCTAATTACATCCCGAAAAATAGAACATTATGGTGGCATTTAAACCCTAATTTACTTAAAAAAGATGATATTCTGCAAGAAATTGAAAAACTTCATGATAAATGTATTCAATCCTTATCCGAGGACGACCGGCCGATTGATATAACTTGGGCTACTACAAAAGCAATCATCAGGGGTGTGTTAATTAATAAATCTTCCTACCATAGGAAAATCACTCTTAACAAAGAAAAGAGCATTATGAAAGAAATAGCTAAACTTGAACTAGAATTACAACAGAAATACTCCCTGGATTTGGAAAATAAAATAGCCCAACTTCAAGGAAACCTTCTGTCAATTCAGGCAGAGAACCTATCATTTCAGGAAATTAAAAACCTAGCCAACTACTCACAATGGGCTCAACTCCCTTCCAAATTTTTAGCAAGGTTACTTAACCAGCATAAACCTATCCCCACTATCCCAGAGATTACTTTCCAAGATAAAAAATATAATAATGCAGAGGACATACTCAAATTGTTTGAGAAGATCTACACAAATGTTTATAACCCCCCTCCCCCATCTTATTATGACCAGGAATTCCAATTATTTCTTAATCAATTAACATTCCCCAAAATCAATGAAGAACATCAGGACTCTTTATCGGCTGATTTTACACAAAAGGAAATTATTATAGCAATCAACAGTCTAAAGATTAACAAAGCGCTGGGCCCAGATGGCTTATCAGCTGAATTTTATAAATGCTTAATTTCAAAAATTTCCATTATTCTGTATCATCTTTTTAAGCATATTACTCAATTTTGTATTAGCGATCTCCATTTAAATGCCTCTAGAACTATTCTACTTCCCAAACCTAACTCTGATATAGGCCCATCTCTATCATTAATTTAGATATGAGAATCATGGTGACTATTTTAGCCACCAGACTTAGATCTGTCATCACAAATACTATATCGCTAGAACAATCTGGGTTCATTAATCATAGACAAACAGTGGACCAAACATTTACTCTAGATGCAATGATATTATCTTCGATTAAACAAATACCCCTATATACATTAGCTATTGATGCTTCTAAAGCATTTGACCGAATTAACAAGGAGTTCTTAACAGCTATCCTCCCAAAATTCAACATCCCTGCAGATTCATCCAGTACATCAAAACCCTTCATATGAGGGCTTATACCATATTACAAATAAATAAGTATAGTTCATCGAGGATAGAAATTAATAATGAGGTAAGACAAGGTTGTCCCTTATCACCTCTCTTGTTTAATATGTTTATAGAACCATTATTTCTATTATTAAAACAGAAAACTTTCTACCGCATCCCGGATTTATTTAATACAAAAATTTCATTATCTGCCTATGCAGATGACTTAAACATATATTATTCCCTTCCTAGTTCTGATTTCTGTAAAATTATAAAATCAATAGATACATTCTCCAAGTTCTCCAACTATAAAATGAATATGGAAAAGTTGATAATCTTCCCTTTAAACACCTTCTCGCAATACCCCAGTTTATTTACCCCACAAAAGATCAAGATTAAAGACCAACTACATTATCTAGGAATCTCATTTTATCATGACACACATAAATACTATCAGGAAAATATAAGTAATTTGTGGTCAACTATACAAAAAGACCTTGACAGATGGGTACAACTTAAACTTCCTTTCATATCTAAAATAGCCATCATAAAAATGAATGTACTCCCTAGACACCCTGATACATAACAAATTCTTTAAGAACACCCAAAAAGAGCTCTCAAAATTTTTATGGTACCCCAAACCCACTAGAATAGGTTACTAGAAACTTATATACCAAAAAGAAAAAGGTGGTATGGGTCTCCCTGACTTGAGACTATACTATGAAATAATCAAATGTAGCAGGATAATCAACATTGCAGAATATATAAATGACTCCACTAAGTGGTAACCGAACTGGGTGAAACTATACTATAACTATATTAGATCACTACAGTTTAACCCAAAGGCACTTCCCTTTTTGGATAAAGACAGTAGGAAGAAATATAAAATACATAGGGATCTAAAGGAGGAAATCATAATCATTCAGAATCTATTTGATTCCTTGAATTTATATTCTGCCTATATGACACTTCAGCCCATTCATCTTAACCCTAACATCAAGTTAAATGATAAGATGATTAACCTAGATCCATATCCACTGTTGAGGGATAAATCTATAGCAGACTTTCTCCCATTCAAACATGATTCAGCAACTGCCATGAGGAGCAAATTAAATCTCCAGTCCAAATATACAGTCATACTAAGACAATTAAAAGAGCTATGTTGTAAGTTCTGGGATGATCCTACTACCTCCCTTACAGATATATCTACATGTAGAACCCTATGGGATCTGTTTCACCGAAAAAAAAAATGATCTCGAATGTAAATAAAGTTATTATTCCTATTAAATACAACAAAGAATGTATACACTCTAACTACTGGATGAAACAAGACCCATCGATTACAACCAACAAAATCCCCCAAGCTATACAAATTTTTTCCAAATTTATACCCCTTCAAAAACTAAAATATACACAACTTATGTTAGTAAATAACGCCTATTATACACCTGAAGTGTTAAACAAGTTGTACCACAACACACCAGCTAATTGCCAACTTTGCCCTACTCAGGTGGCAGATATCATACACATATTTTGGAGCTGCAAATGCTCATATAAGCTATGGTGTGCTTTAAGGGTCAAGTTAGAAAAGATGGGATACAAGAAAACAACTCTATCATGGAAATTTACTCTCCTACATATTCCTCCTCCAGGAATAAGTAAAAATCAAATACATGTTCTAATTGCCCTATTTATGCTGTTGAAGTACTATATCACGTTAAATTGGAAAAACAGGATGGCACTATCATGGGAAGGTTTTAAGCAAGTAGCCAGAAAGCATTTATATGCACACAAGTACCTGTGGTATTCTATGAAGCAGCAGCCTATACAAAAGGAGTTTTGGAAAATCTTACTGGATCATATTTTGATATGATGTTACTGACGATGTACGGGATTTATTTTATTAGGGTATAGATGAGATTTGTATATAGTTCTTTGTAGTTTGTAGTATGTTTCTGTTTTAGATTTCTGTATATGGTATGTATGTATGTTATTAATGAAAACACCTAAATCTAATAAAAAGATTTAAAAAAAAGACTCATGATTCTAACAACACTCTGTATAAACATTCTATCAAATCTGTCTACTTTTCACAATTTTTATTTTTCATCTTAGAAAAAGTCCCCGTTCATGAAAGGAGGTGATTGGAAGTCTCTCTTAGAATCTTGGGAGTGTTTTTTTTTTGGCAGATCTTTTTAAATGAAAAAAACATCTTGTATAATTAAAGGCATAAATGAAGGGATATATATTAATAGGTTTTTAAGGTTGAGTTCTGCCATTGTTTAAGGGTGATAAATGTATAAATATATATTTCAACATGTTAAATTTTTACCATATGTATTTTAATTTATGTATTTTAATACATGTAGCTTTATATATCTATCTATCTATATATATATATATATATATATATATATATATATATATATATATATATATATATATATATATATGTGTGTATGTGTGTGTGTATATAAATATATATCTATGCATGAATGTATGTGTGTGTGTGTGTGTGTGTATATATATATATATATATATATATATATATATATATGTGTGTGTGTGTGTATATATCTATATCTATATATATATATATATATATATATATAGACACACACACCTACATGTTTATTTTTATATGTTTTTATTTTTACAGTCACCTGGTTATTTAAGTATTTAGCAAGCTAGAAGTGAAAATCTATATTAGTTTTTAATAATATATTCATACATATATAGAGTTTATTCAAATGAGTGATGGATTTAAATTAGTGAAGAAATTCTTTTGTAAAACTTTTTTCAAACAGTATTTTTTATATGCTGTTAGAATGTTTGATGAGGAAATTACATTATTTCCTTAAGAATTTAAAAGTGTATATAGTAGGTTTGTACTTTGTTTCTGAAGAAGTCCATGATAGAATCTAGACTTGCTTGTGCTTCTGTCTTTCGGCTTATCCCGGTTAGGGGTCGCCACAGTGGAACTCCGGTCTGCTAATGTTTGGTAGTGGATTTTTACATGCCATGTTACCAGCTCTGACGCACAACCTTCAATAAAGGCATGCCCATTCACACATGCCTCCACACAGAAGACGCTCTAGCTGAGAATCGAATGCAACAACATCTTGCTGTGAGGCGACAACGCTACCGCAGCACCACTACCGCAGATATGATAGAATCTAGACTAAAGTTCTAAAATAAATTTACTGTGGTCTATGTAAACGCCTTTGTCCATTTATTTTGAGTGTAGCTCATTTTCAGCATTATGCTAACATGTATTTGGCATGACACCTGGGCACATACCACCCTTACATATTTCATCATGAGGTATGCCATCTATGTCAGTTATGGCACAACTTCTGCCTATATCTTCTCCTTTTTGACCAGTGAGGACCTCTGGGTGCTCCTTGTTTTGGGTAATCAAGGCAAGCACGTCAGAATGGGAAACAGGTAAGCTGGCAAAAAATGTACACATCTTTGCAAATAGCAAAATAGATGGAAAAGGTGTGTCTTCATTTTTTATAGGCCTCGTGTGCATGGCCCAGGTGTGCATCAAAAAACAATTATTTTTATTTAAAGGGAGACACCTTTGTAGTCCGACCTGACCAGCCAGGATACTACACTGGGGGGGGGGGGTGCAATCATTTGCACTCAGTATAGCCATTTGCACTGAACTCCAAATTTCTTTGGTATATAGATATAATTACATTTAGGAAAAACATGTTAGAGGTTGCTACTGTTATCATATTTTCTGCACTTGCAACAGACTTTAAATCAAAGAGCTACTGTTGCTGCTGCTTACAGACCTCAGGCAAGAAGAAGAAGGGTGTTTAGACCCTGTTTAACTTATCAAAGACTGCATGACTCAGAAATTGCTGAGCAATATAGCGTGGACATGGGTATCACTGGAGGAACTATAAAACCTCTGCTGCCCCCACCTCAGGCTGCAGGAAAATCATGGAGAACTCATTCCAATGGAAATCTCATGCACATGGCCCAGGTGCACATCAAAAAATAATTATGAATTGCTTAAAGACAGGAAGAGATCATAATTTACATCATGTAGTTACAGATTTTTCACATATCCCTCATTTACATCTCACTATTACTTTATTTGCAGACAACAGTCTCAGAACATTTAAATCAACTCTGCCTAAGCACAGCTGATATCTATGAATCATGCTACCAGTGTAAATACCCTCTTTGCTTAACTGTAATGAGTGTGAATTTTTCCTTGTCTCTTGTTTATTTTTGTCTTAGGTAGTCCGTAAGGTTGTTGTCCTTTCCATGTTCTTTTTAAAGTTTAGTGTTGCTATTGTTCAATTACTTTCATGGCTAAACAGGAATAGTAGTCCATGTTCATTAGCTTAAAGATGGAGGCAAAGAGGAGCTGTCACATTCATTTAGCAAAGGTATTGCAGTTGCAATTTTTTGTTATGATGATATATTACGGAAAGCACTAAATCAAATTTTAGTTGTGGGAAGTAGACTTACTTTCCTACCACTGCCATAGCTTCTGCGACAGGAATATTGAGCATGTTCATATCATTGTAAGTTGCATAATTATTTTGCCTTTTATTATGGCATGTCTGAATATTGATTCCTAAGTACTTTTTTATGGATAAATCCTTTCCATAAAGGATTCTGCTGGGTATATAATGTGCCTTACTGTCTGCTTTTACAAGTTTCTGTTGTGTCCTGGAAAGCATACTGATTCAAGTGTAGCCTATGTGAAATTTTGTGCATCAGCTCCTTCTTGAGGTTACAAACATAAAGTAAAACAAAACATAGACAATAATATGTACTAACCTAGTCCCAGTAGCTGTACAAAACAGCAGAAAATGTTCCAAC
Source organism: Protopterus annectens (assembly GCF_019279795.1). Taxonomy (NCBI): domain Eukaryota; kingdom Metazoa; phylum Chordata; order Ceratodontiformes; family Protopteridae; genus Protopterus; species Protopterus annectens. The sequence continues at coordinate 108,394,505 of NC_056740.1, read as the reverse complement.
ACTTGAATACAGATTAAATATACCCTCCCCTAAGCTATAATAACTGCCCCATTTAAATAGAAGACACATTAGAGTGTGCATATTGCCTAAGTTGTCAGTCTAATATTGCCTTGACAAAGATGATATAAATAGATATTGCACTTACTTGGAATTTGTGTGGTGTATATATTATACAACAGACTGTAGGTATTTGTGAAAAAAAGAAAGAACTGACTTAATGTCCAGTTGATGCTTCTCGCAGAGTAAAATTGTTGTATCGATGGAAGACTGACCCCTGCTACCTTCTCTGTGATCCTCATCACTCATGGAAGACTGATCCCTGCTACCTTCTCTGTGATCCTCACCACTCATGGAAGACTGATCCCTGCTACCTTCTCTGTGATCCTCACCACTCATGGAAGACTGATCCCTGCTACCTTCTCTGTGATCCTCACCACTCATGGAAGACTGATCCCTGCTACCTTCTCTGTGATCCTCACCACTCATGGAAGACTGATCCCTGCTACCTTCTCTGTGATCCTCACCACTCATGGAAGACTGATCCCTGCTACCTTCTCTGTGATCCTCACCACTCATGGAAGACTGATCCCTGCTACCTTCTCTGTGATCCTCACCACTCATGGAAGACTGATCCCTGCTACCTTCTCTGTGATCCTCACCACTCATGGAAGACTGATCCCTGCTACCTTCTCTGTGATCCTCACCACTCATGGAAGACTGATCCCTGCTACCTTCTCTGTGATCCTCACCACTCATGGAAGACTGACCCCTGCTACCTTCTCTGTGATCCTCACCACTCATGGAAGACTGATACCTGCTACCTTCTCTGTGATCCTCACCACTCATGGAAGACTGATCCCTGCTACCTTCTCTGTGATCCTCACCACTCATGGAAGACTGACCCCTGCTACCTTCTCTGTGATCCTCACCACTCATGGAAGACTGACCCCTGCTACCTTCTCTGTGATCCTCACCACTCATGGAAGACTGATCCCTGCTACCTTCTCTGTGATCCTCACCACTCATGGAAGACTGACCCCTGCTACCTTCTCTGTGATCCTCACCACTCATGGAAGACTGACCCCTGCTACCTTCTCTGTGATCCTCACCACTCTCTGTAGTGCCTTCTTTTTTTCTAGCTGTACAACTTCCAAACCACACTGTGAAGTTGCTGGTTAGGGTACTCTCAATAGCACCAGATTAGAAGGTGGAGAGGATATGAGGCAGGAGCTTAGCTTTCTTCAGCCTTTTCAAGCAATGGAGGTGTTGGTGTGCTTTCTTGACCAGCTGGCTGGTGTTTCGTGACCACATGAGATCCTCTGATATGTGTGCACCTAGGAATTTCATACATTTAACCTTCTCTACAGTCTCACCATTGTTCATAAATGTTGAATGGTTTGTTTTTTTTCCTGAAGTCGATGAAAATCTCTTTGGTCTTGCTTACATTCAGGTCAAGATGGTTCCTCCCACACCAAATGATCAGAGATGCCACCTCCTCTCTGTATGCTCTTTCACCATCGTTTGTGATATGCCCCATGGCTGTGGTATCATCAGCAAACTTGATGATATGGTTGAACTTTGCAAAGCAGTCATCATGGGTAAGGATGGTGAATAACACTACGGCTTCTATTAATAAGTGTTTTTACCACAAAGTATTAATTTTGGAACTATTCTGTTAAATTTTATTCTGAATCATGCTTGGTAGTACCACTGCAGTTTCTGAATGTAATGACTGTGCTTGGTGTTTGTCTTAGCAGGATATTAACAAACATAGTGAGAAGATTCTAGGATGGATTCATTAACAGCTACACTAAGTGCTACTATTGTGTTTGCCGCCAACACAATAGTGTGATATTTGGAATTCACTAAATGGCTCTTGCTCATTGTGTAGAGCCTCAAAACAAAGGAGAACAGCAGAATATGCTAATGAGATGATAAAGAGCTGAAGTGCATGCTAGTTAATCAATCTATCATGGCAGAGCTATTCGGGAAGCTATAGAGCAATAATGTGCACTCAGTATAGCCATCTGCCCTGAACTCCAAAATTCTTTGGTATATATAATTACAGTAAGGAAAAAACATATTAAGGTTGCTGCTGTTACTATTACTCTGTATGTACAACAGACTTTAAATCAAGGTGCTGCTTTTGCTGCTGCGTCCAGACCTCAGGCAAGAAGAAGTTGTGTGTAGACCCTGTCTAACGTATCAAGGATTTCATGACACAGGGATATAGGATGGACAGGGATGTAACACTGGAGGAACTATGCAACCTCTGCTGCCGCCACTTCAGGCTGCAGGGAAATCATGGCGAACCCATCTGAATGCAAACAAAGGCATGTGTAGCATTACATATACTGGCTACTGATACTTTCCAGAGTCCCATTCGGGATATATTAGGGGTGTCACAGGCATCAGTATTGCCAACAGAATGTGAACTGTTGTCTGTCTGTTTCATTATTTGTCATTAACTAGAAATGTGATAATGTGTTCCACAAAGTACATTTGTGATGTTGCAAGACAATGTGCGAAGGATAAATGTGCCACTTGAGTGTGCTTCTTGCTCTGGTCATTGCTACATGTACCCACTGATTGAATTAATTATAATGTCAGCTTTAGAGATTCTCATATAATTTTTTGTAATGCTGCTTTAATTTTGCACTCTGTTCCCCTGCATGCAAAAATGGTTCACTGCCTAAGGAAAAAAGAAAAAAATGAGTTTAGTAATCATTAGGCAGTGCAAACAAGTCTGCTTGCAGTGCACAGCCATCAGCACTATGGATAATACTCAGTTGAAGAAAAAGCACCTATCAGGTAACTTTTTCTGTGGCACAAGGGTAAGTGCAGTGAGCTTAGAGAAAGGGACAGCTGATGCAGGATTCAAATTTCTATAACTGATAATTTTACAGAGCGTGGTCTGAATACATATTAACTCACATTTTGTGATAAAATTGCTTTATTTAAAAGTCAACTGTTGTCAGAATTGCTAGCAGCATGTAAGCTGCATGTCCACTTTCACATTATTTGTCATTAACTACAAGTCTGATAGTGAGCTCCACAAAGTATATTTCTGATGTTGCAAGGAGATGTGAGAAGGATGAATGTGTCACTTAAATGCACTTCTTGCTCTGATCTTTGCTAAATATACCCGTTGACTGAATTCAGTTTACTGTCAGCATTTTTCTCTCTCTCATATTATTTTGTTGAATGCTTTTTTCATGTCCACTCTGCTTGGCAGAGTACAAACATGGTGAACTGCCTAAGGAAAACGTGAAAAATTTTGTTTAGTTTAGGCTGCCTTATGTAGCACAAATACACTTGATAACAATGTTCTTTTGTCAGTTTTCTAGACTGTACTGAGTGGAGAAATTCCACCTGTCATTTACCTATATCTGTGGCACAAGGTGTAAGTGCAGTGATTTTAGATAAAGAACACAGGTGATTAATGGTTCAGACATAGCTAACAGATATGTTTACAGTCACAATCCCATTTCTCAGAACATTTTGATTAAGAATGCAAAACTGAAAACAAATGTGAATGATAAGCATGTTTATTGCAAGCATTTTTACAGTAATGTTTGCGTAACTAAAGTTTTCTATTTAGCATATATCAGTACAGATACATCACATAAATCAGTACAGTGAAGTATACTTCACGTATAACCTCAGGCTAATGTGTGTACAATTTCTTAAACATGACAATTATGTATTTAAATTAAAATGCACTTGCATATGCATGATGGCATAGCAGTTTTGCTATAATCATAACGGCTCTTCACATATCCTATGTGTTTAGGACATAATGCCTTGTGAATTACGCATGTAACATACCCAACCTGTATTACTCACGTCATGCAACTCCATCTATCTGAAATATATGTACAAACAGAAATAAGGCCTTTTACATAGGGATGCATTCCCAGGGTGACTTAAAGTCACACCACCCATGCCCCCACACACACACACACACACACACACACACACACACAAGCTTTTCTGAAATATATTGCCATTAATTCTGAAATTAGTATATCTCTTATCAGCATGCTTAAAAGGAAGCTTGGTGGCAATGAAAATGAATAAGACAAGTTTTAATTTTTGCATTTTTTTTCCCATGGGTTCAATTCCCAGCTGGCACAACACAATTTTAGCAAATAGCAAGTCCCAATTTCAAAACATCTCATAATTCATTCTATTTATCCTTCCAAACATGAAGGATTACAAGCCAAGCCATTAAGCATTTTATTGGTGAACACTGGAACACGTCAGTAGGTTGAGCATTACACATGGCAAATTTCAATGCCATGCTTTCACACCTATAATGCTATTTGATGTAAGTAGTGCCAGTGTGTCTACCATTTAATCCATATGCCTTCAATTGTGCAAATGCA